>NW_014557637.1:373912-516295 GCF_001313825.1 Dinoponera quadriceps | reverse complement strand
ACACACACGCACGTGCCTTCGCCCGAGGACGAAGGGCTGGTGGTGGTGGTGGCCGCGACGCGGGCTCGCTCGTGCCCCGCCGATTCCGTTTCGATATCCTTCGACGTGTCGCGCCGAGACCGAGTCCCTTTTCTTCCTCCTTCTATTTCTACTCCCTTATTTTTATTACTCTCGCGGCACGCGCGATCGCTGCCGCGATTCCCTTCCTTACGCGTTATATCTCCTTTTTACCCCCTCTTCCGTCTTCTCCTCCTGCTTCCCTTTCTCCCCAAGCATATTCGTCGTCTAGGCACAAATCACTTTCGCAACATTTCGGTTAATCTAGCGACCGGTCGATCGTAGTGCGCGCGCCTTGCACGCGTGTGTCATCGTCCTCTCTCTCGCAAACGCGCGGTGTCTCCTCCCGTAGGCTCGCTCGGCGGCAAGATCGGCCGAGGATCCGGGTCGTTCCGCCTCGTCGTCGTCGTCGCTCCGACACTCTCTCGACACCCTCCCCGGGCTGAGCATCCCTCCGTACGAAACAGCCCGGTCGTCGTCTCAAGCTCGTCAGGCTCGATCGGGGTAGCCGGCGCGCGGTTCACGGAGACATGGCGCGCGTGTCACTTTGACCCCCCGCCGACGAGCCAGCGTCCTACGTTTAGATTTCATCAGGCGAGCCCTCTTCACCCCCCCGACGACCTTCACCCCGATCGATCCCCGGCGAACTCTTGACCGACAGAGGGAGACTGACCAACGAAGGACGCTCCTTTTCTCGTCGGCCGCGCCGGTCAAAGGTCAACTGTCGCGATGGAGCTTCGCTCGACGAGCGGATCGGTGCCGTCGGTATCGTCGAACGAGACGCGTCCCGATGTCCGGCTTCCGCTTGCCCGGTCTCAGGCACCTCCTCCCCCGAGGCCGTTCTCGCATTCTTGTCACTGCTCGTTGCACTGGATGTCGCTCGTCCTCTCGAAGCTGTCGTCCGCGCTCCAGCCGAGGCTGGTCGCGCGGCGCAGACTGTTCCGCAGGAAGGTCGCGCACGCCTTGCTGCTTTCGGTGATGATCTCGTACAGCTGGTTCTCCAGGCTGAGGCTGCTGGTGGTGAGCAGCAGCGGCAGCGGTATCGGCGCGTTCATGATCACTAGGTTACCGATATTAAGAGGAGCTGTTTCCCATTGTCAGACACCGCTGTTCGGAAAGCGTGGCGGGGGAAGCGGGGGCGGTGGTCTCTCCGGCTGAGCGGGAGCGACGGAAGAGCGCTCGGATCCAGCTGCAAACACAACTGTGGGGTGCACGTTAGTCTCGACGCGTTCCTCTCGGGACGCGTGCTCACGTGTCAACGTCTTATTACTCGTCAAATTCTACTTCCGGTAGGCATGTCGCGCTAAACAGGTACGTGTGTGTGTATGTGTGTGTCCGGGTATGTGTTTGCGTGTGCATACTCTCGAAAGTGCAATCAGTGTATTGCCACTGAGAAGCAGTCAATAGTCATTTGTAACTGTTATTATAAGTATAGCAAATCAGTAAATTTTCGCAAAGTCTGTTCCACATAGCAACGACTGCTTTCATCGGGGAAATCTAACTGCGGGAACAGTGATAAAGATATTGTTTATTAGAGAAGAAGATGGTGTCACGGCTCCTGTTAATATCTCCATTATTAGGCAGCGAATTCTTGTCGTTATTGGATATTATTGGACATATGGGATAATTTATTTTGCAGTCCGTCATAATGGCGTTAGTATGGCAATTTTTTAAATTTATTTTAGTTGGAAGCCACATTACTATCCCGGTTTCTCTGCAACCCATTATACAGCGTCGTCATATTTTTAGAAATAACGTCTTAAATAATAAATATTTCGTAATTTTGCGTCTGGAATCAATGAAACAACACTTTGACGAATGTAATCGTTCAGATCTCAATTTAAAATAACGACTGTTGATGATGTTATCGTACAAATGCGGAGCCATAATACTGCCTTTCCTTCTACTTTTTATTATTTTAACTACATTTTTAAGACGTCTGCGATTTTACCTGAAGTATTGTTTATTTATGTTTAATTCATTTAGTTTATATCGTATTTGGAAAAACACCCTTATCCCGATGTGATTCGAACTCGAAATCTCTGGCTGAGTCTGTCTACCATATGACGTATAGTTTCCGCTACATGATGCATATAGCAATACGTAATAGCGATTTGTAGTGAATCTTTCGCTGGTAGAAATCAGTGAAGTATAAGACAGAGTGAGACAAAAGAACCGAATGGGACAAAAGAACTGAATGGAAGTGTCTCCGCGAAAAATTAATGAATACTCACTAATTATCAGTGCAGCACTGGTTTTACCGATTCAACCAGTGACGTTTTCACTGATTCGACTTAAGAGAGTACGTATGTATGTATATATATGCATATATCGTATCTCGTACAAGACGGCAAGCAAGCTTTTCTACTGCTGTCTCACGGGCGAGGAGGAAGAATACCGAGAGAGCGGGTCGTCGGCTTGGCCGTCGTCTCGGTCGGATTAACTCGGCGTGGCGGGCTCGAGAGCGATCACTCCCGCGATAATCCCCCGTCTCTTTTGTCCCCCCGGAAATACAGAGTGCAGCTAGCTAGAGACGGGGCGGGGGCGTCGCGCCTCGGCGATTATTATTCTCGAAACGAAGACGTTAATTACGGGCGCAGCGCGCGATACAAAGGGGAGCGCCTTCTTTGTAACCATTACTCTCGACGGCCTCTCCTCGAGCTAATCCCATGCAATTTCAAGCGCATCTGCGGAAACTGGCCAGAAAGAAGGTGAATCGCGCTCGAAGGGTCGGGGGGTCATCTCACTCGTGTGAGCCTCGAAGTACGGATGCGTCGGTGTCGGGTGTGCGTCGTCGGCCGATTCATTTAGGCGGTGATCGCGAAACGCTAATTTCGAGGTGATTTCAACGCTTGCCGCCGCTCATTCATCGCGGATATCCTTGAGCGAACCCCTCCGCTCGAGCGGAAAAATAACGGCGATACCGTCGACATTGTGTCCCTGCTTAAGTCGTGTGGAAAGACCATCGATTCATTCGGGGAGATATTCAGTGTACACTCGTTCGTGGTAATGTAAGAATACATAATTCGTTTCTTCGTGTCCCTCGGTTCCCCACCGGGTGCGTCGATTACGAATCAATCACGCACGAGAGATCCGAGAAAACGATTCGTTCGCCCTTCGTTTCTTCCTTTCTCCCCTCGAAAACCGAACGTCCGCGAGAACCGCGTTCGACCCTCCCGGGGTGCGGAGAGATACGCCCGAGAAGACTTTCAAACTTCTCGGATGAAAACTTCTCGCTCTTCTACGCAACTAGAAAGAGATTACATTCATGCGCGCATGCCCCTTACACCACTCATGCTGCGAAAGTATAAGTATCGAGTTGTCGATTGTAATCGGTTACGATTGTAATCGTACCAAAATTAACAGCGCCAGCAACAACAGCAGCAGCAGCAACAATAACAACTGTAACAACAATAACAACAACGACGACAACGCGCCAAGTATACGTATATATGTACATCGGCTTTCGATGAATAATGCGTCGCGCGGCCGGACGGATCCTCCGTCGTGGATCGCCCGCTACGTCGGTATGCGCGTGTGTCTAGAGTGTGGAATTCGCAATTGGCCCGCCTTCCTTTAAACTACTACAAAGGCCAGTGACGATATAGCGCATTATAAGTAATATATATAATAATAATAACAATGATAATAATAATGTATGTACGATAATATATATCCGTAGAAAAACAAAGCGGTACGTGAGTGTCTACCAACTTGTTGTTACGTAAGATTATACACGTAGCGTCAACTAAGTCCAAAGACAGTGTAGAGATACACACAGGATGGAAAACTGTCATATATATTGCACAAAGAAAAGAGAGAGAGAAAATTAGAGAAAGTGAGAGAGAGAGAGAGAGAGGAAGAGATAATAGTAAAAGTATAGACGTCCCATATAATCCAGAAGCTCGCAGTAATACTGCTGCAATGTTGCAATGTTGCTAACGTTGCAGCATTGTTAACGTTAGCTCTCGCGCTATGCGGGGTAAGATATCCATACACAGAGCTTATCATCCTGGAACACGTTGTCACACTTCGCGTCACGAGGTGTGCAGCGCGGAGGAGACGCCGTCGAGAGAAATTTGAAATTGCTCTCTCCTCCCGGGGGCGACACGTTTAGAAACTCCCGATCGTTCGTATGTGTTACGTAATTCCACTGTTACCAGGTATGTATTTTCACGACGCTATCGCGAGTAGCTACTGTGTACGCGCGCGCACGCACGCCCGCACACATCCACACACGCACGCACGCACACAGATACACCGTCAGAAAAATAAGCTCTAGTGTGATGAACGAGGCTCGGAAGAAGATTCGCCGAGTTCCTGGAGTAATGTCGCGAGGAAAGAGAGAGAAAGAGAAAGCGAGAGAGAGTGCCTAACCCAAGCAGTGTGAATGAAAGGTAGCTAAAGTAGAGATAGAAGTAGAGATAGAAAGACAGAGAGAGAGAGAGAGAGAACGAGATCTACGATTTTTAATTTGTCAACGTAAACGATCACGCAGAGTGAGAATGAAAGTAAAGTCAGTGTGAATGTCAGTGAAGGAAAGTGTCCTCCGTCGAGACCCTCGGATTTTTAGCCTGGAGTTCGATTTTTTTTTTTCTTCTTTTTCCGTAGACAGACGAGCGAGAAAAAGAACTTAATGAGTAGACTTAATTAGGTGGCTCCACCTATTGTATGCGAACGTTCGAACGAACTTAGTGTCGTTGGAGATCGACTGAAACTCGCGATTTCTCGATATGTATAATAACACGTGGCTTCGCGGAGCGCGCGCGTCGCACCGATCTCCCGTCGTCTCATATTATTCAAATCCACTCCACGTTGTCCTAATTTACTATTGGCAACGCGCGAAAGGTAGATAAGGTACGGTTTAATAATGTCCCCGCGATATATATATATATATATATATATGAACACTCGTGTGTGTCTTGTTCGTAGCGAAGCGGCAATGTATACTTTGTCGTATAACCAGCACTTTGACGCCTCTGCACTTTCGAATTATACTGAAAGCAGAAAAGAAACGTTCGCAAATAAATTCAAAACAGATGTTCCACAATGAGACTACAAATCAGGAGAAACTTACGAACATACATATACGGCATTATAACATGCAGAATGATGAAGGGGGTGGGAGGGGCTGGGGTCGCGCGGGTAAAGCGACACACGGCAAACAATTCCTCCTACACTGGGCGGACGTTGCTGTATCGATTCGCACGCGTTGCGCGACGTGAATTAATTAATTAATTAATTGCTCCTCAAACTCACCGTTTGCCTCGTCGGTAAACGGCAAAATGCTCGACGTGTTTTTTTTTTGTTGCTCGATACTCTCGAGAATGGAGCCGAAAATACGCGAATGTGAAAGACGTCGGTGAAATTCGCGATCGTGACGATCGAGGTGATCAGGCTCGAGAATGAACTATTGAAAAATGTATACTAAATGAATTTATGATCTATGAGAGATTCAATTGATTTGGAGTCGAATTTGACGCATTGACTGCCACATATTGCGTAAATGTAACACGTTGACGCTTTTGGAAGTGGCAGTATTACATAGGAATATAATATTATACCTACACAGTAACAAATTTTGTGTTGGTTTAACATGGGGAATACGTTAATAAGTACATAGATATATCTTAATTAACATATTCATCTTGTTAAGGTAACACAAAACGTTTTACTAATCAGTTTCCAGAAATCAGTACCATAAGTATCAAAATATGTTTTCTTAATATGAGGAACTAATTACAAAAAAGAATTTGACATCACGGTAAGTTTGTTTGAGGACTTCGTGGCAGTCATGTTAACAACGTCAGCGCACGCATTGATTTTTATTCGTTTTATAATGAGCGTTTGTTATAATTGCTAAAAATGTACGCTTATTTGCGAAATGAAATTAAAAGGGAGATCACGTGAAGATGTGCGAAATTGAATTGAATACACCCGATCGGCCCGATCATCGCGAACGGCTGAGAGGAAACCGCGTTCCGAGCTCGATCTCGCAATTTGCGGCTGCGTGTTCGAAGAATTGTTTGTCTTGAAGGTGATAAGGACCACAGATTGTTTACGGATGACGTTGGTCGGGTTTTGTGTTTTTCTGTTTCGTTTTTTTTTTTGTTTAAGCCTTACATGAATCGGGATGTGGCTTCTCCTCCGCCACCATCAGGGCTGCGCTCTCTGCTGGCGGTATGTGTCCCTCTAATGCATTCACACAGTTTAGCATGCTCCTGTAAAACATCACGCGACTTGTCCAAGTTTCCACCTCTTCAAACATTTCGGTTGATTCTTTGTGTTTTTTTTTTTTATTTTTGTCTCTTTTTGTGCTCTCTTTCCTGATTACACGAATCCACCTCCGGAGCGCCGATTCGACATGCACCGGTGTTGTAGCGTGCGCGAAAATACACCACGAGTTTAATCGCCACGATTTTTAATTTCGCATCGCATTCGTTACTTTTTTCTCTATTTTATTTTCTTCGGAGCCAGCTACACCGTTTGCGACTTTGACGTTAACTTATCGGCCGTTATACACGATCAGATGAACTGGATATTCATTGAAGTTTCATTGGTACAGCAATGATACACGAGTCGGAACGAATGATTGATGATGATACGATGTAGGAGAAATGGCTATAGATGCAAAGGAAACTCAAAATGGCGATATTTACAAAAGGAAAAACGCAGGCTCATCGTTATTGTATACGCTAATGGTCGCACGTTCTACGGTCACAATGTGATGAGATATAAGAAATGAAACAAAGATGTTTTCTTCCCTCGCACTGTGTGCGAGAGAGAGAGAGAGAGAGAGAGAGAAATAGATAGATAGATAGATAGATAGAGAGAGAGAGAGTGCTCCTAATTTTCCGCCGACATCCCAGACGATAATTCAGATGGTTATCCGAATGACGTTTTCCCTAAATCGCCGGACGCCTCCGTTACGTTACGTTTTTCTTATGGGTGTGCATAGAATATATAAACGTGTGAATAACACTCGAGACTCTCTTTACAATCTACTGTGGATTCGGAGATCCGTGGATCCACGCATAACTCGGCGGATCCAAGGATGCACAGCTGTACTCGTGCGGACGTGTTACACTTTGACAATACAAATGTTAATTATATGTACGTAATGATTCATTTCACAGTTTCTAATCTTGTACTATTACAGCGTTTTCACTGGCCTGTGTAGTAGAATTCGTGATGGGTATGCTTACGAAAATAAGGAAGTAAGAAATAGAAAAACAAAAGAGAAGAGAAAGAGGGGGGGGAGGGGGAATCAATCAAACGGTGTTGATCGACAAAGTTCGGCAGCCCGTGACGCAAAAGATTACACACCTAGTAGGAATTCGATCAAAAGACGATTTCCTACCTATGGGGGGATCATCCGAGGAAACATGAGTCGTGAGGTCTCGACGAAATCAAAGAACCGACGATTAACAACGTAAGATTTCTCGCGCGCGCCCATTTCGCGAGGACACGCGCGAGAAGTTGAGATCGCGATTCCGCGATCGGAAGAAAAAAAAAACTCAAGCCGGTGCGCAATTAAATAAGGAAACAGATTTATTTCACAACACAGAAAGTCTATACGGTCTTGTTCGGTGATGCCGAAATATTCGTATATACGTGGTATATATATTACATAATACTAACGAGCGGTCACACTCGAGAAGCGTATTATATAAGTATGTATTGTATATACAGGATGTTCCAAACATCGCGACTATAATTTTACCGAAAAGTTCTCCGAGCTATTAGAGTTAAGTTTACCTCGGCGAAAACATCGAGATAGTAATAGTTTCCGTTACAGAGCGATCGGAAAGTCGGGATTTTTCGCAAACTGAACTTCGGGCGACCAAATGGAGAAAGAAATTATTTTCTTTTAAAAGAACCTTACTTCGGGCTTTGGTTACAAAAATATGTCAAGTTGACAGAACTTAAAGGTCGCCACGAATAATGTCACCCCCTCGACATTCTCAATGAGGAAAAACTGTCTCCGAAATGCTCCGAGAGTCTTTCGGTGAGATGAAAGTCGCGAGGTTCGGGACACCCCGTATGCATATAATGCGCATCGTACGCACATACATACACATATACACATATGTGTATGCAGTGCGCGTGTCGATTGACAGTTGTCTCACAGTTCTATCGAGCAGCAGGACTCTCGTCTGATCCGCGAACAATTAGTCTAGGTCAATGTCTAGGTTCGGCCAAGGTACGCGCCACACATGGTCTCTACGACATTTCTCTCTCGCTTTTTCCCGAATGCACGACATGGCGGATACAATTTGGTGATTACTAACGTTCTCGTTTGTCTAGGATTTATAGATTATCGGTATCGTGCGTATGGTTGGCAGTGGCGGCGTCAGATAGGACGGTCTCCCTGCTAGAGTTAGTGGTGAGCTCCTCTTCCCTGCAAGACAACAACGTTACATGGCCATCGAGCCTCGAATCGAATTTGTTTTTTTTTGCGAATCTTTGCTTTTCAGAGAGAGAGAAATCCTATTTTCTTTTCTTATTTCTTTCCGCTTGTTTCCTTTCTTTTCTTTCTTTCTTCTTATTTTATTTCTTCCTATCTTTTACACGCGAGTCACACCTATCGCAAGCTCGTACGTTCCTCTCTAAAACGTTCACGCACAATGCATCCTACGTGGAGGAACTAAAAGGTAAACGATCGATTCTATAATATTTCCTTTCGTCATTTTCTCTATAGTGTTTACTCGGATGGATGAGACATCGACAGCTCGTGTTTCAAACTATATCACGCCGGGTATGTCGCAGCTAACGCTAAATTGGCCCCGGTAACTAATGTGCCTCTCTCTAAACTGCACATGTATGCTTTCCCGTAAAAAAAGAAAAGAAACAAAATCGACATATCGATTGTCAATCGAATGCGATAACTAATTGATTGTACGATGACACAACGATAAGACGACACACCAGATGAATGACGTAAGATCTAAATCTAAGATGTCCTTCGATCGAGAGAGCAAGGCACACCGCGGATAAACTCGTCTCTTGAATCTAAATATCGTCCGATTCTATATATTCCGATTTTTCCGATACTTCTTACGGTTATTCTTGAGTCAAAATTGTAGTTCTACGTTAAGTCTATTTGGTCCTACATTAAGTCCTCAAGTGGAAAAAATGACAATAACTTCCCATTTGTAGCATCAAAGGAACACAAGTGGTTTTTTAGCGCTGCAAATAGGAGATGAGACATCTCGAACCTAAATTTTAGTTTTACATTAAGCCTTCAAGTGGAAAAAGACGACAATAACTTTCTATCTGTAGCATCAAAGAAGTACAATAGAAAACTTTTAAAGACTTACGACTGTATTCTGAACCCTCTTTTATCGATAAAAGTGCTTTAAATGTGGCTCTTCAGACTAATCAGATGGTTTCTAAATCACTTTAGAACTACTTCTATCACGATATCATTTTTTTCGGATCTTAATGTAGAACTAAAATTTGTACTCATGTTCGGCCGAATTTCGCACGGATGTTTCCCACGAACTAAATAATCTTTCGGACACTTTTACCGTTCCAAAACTTTTCGCCCGTATTTCAAGAAATAAAGAAGAAAAGAAAGAAAAAAATAATTTTACGGACCAATCATATCGACTTCGAATTGCACTGCTCGTGTATTCGATTGCATTTTCTCTCCACGGTCGTATCACGGATAGGTAAAGTGACAAAAAGAAAGAAAGAAAGATCGAATGATTGACACACACAGGATCGGACGACTCGGCTTGTTAATTCAGTCGTGAGAGCACAGGTTGTTAGAAGCGCAGCGATTGCGTATTGTTAGTCGGTTACTCGGTTAGTCGGTTAAACGAACAAATTCGCAGATTAATTAGCAAATTCACGAAATATTTAGCCTCTACCAGCCCTGGATTTTCCCCATCGCCGTGTCTCCCTTCACCAAAGGNGGGGGGGGGGGGGGGGGCATGTGCCTTCGCGAGGAAGCGAGTCCCGCGATAATGCGAGAGAGTTAAAACGCGAATAAGCCCCAAGCGCATTACCTTCGATCCTCGTTAGTTACCGTCCGATTAACAAAACACGGCGATTACGTCACGCTGTCTCTTCTAATCGGATCATCCCGACGAACAAACGAACCCAAGAAACTCCCGCCGTAATAACATCGCGTAAAAAGCGACGTAGTGGTGTGGCCATCGGCCGCCGGTTTCTTCCCGACGTACGGGAGAGGCACTCCCCGAATGTTTCGGCAAAACCTTTCCTTAGTCGGACAAGGAATTCTCGTAAAACTACAAGAAGGGTGAAATAATCACCGAGGAGGAGGGAGGTGGGAGGGTTGGGGGTAAATGGGCGTAAAGAAAACGTCTCGCACGCGCGAGTTTATCGTGAGCTGCACTGGTCACAAATAATAAGGAGAAAAACGTCCCTCGTCTTTTCTTTCTCGCGCGTAGACGCGAACGAAAGAGCGAAAATCGCGCGAACGATCGCACGCGCGATCTTTTTTTCCTTTTTACTCCTTTCTCTCGCTTTTCTCGAATCGCGACGAACGGCGACGCGTATATATATAATAGAGAACGTTGCAAAAGCGTCGGAAGGGGGGGTGGTGGGCCTTCGCCGCTCGTCCGCACGTCGATCGCAAACGTCGAGATATATATCGTGTCTCTCAACACAACTCAGGAATCGCTCGTAACGCCAAACAGTAAGTAACGTAAGCACTAGAGAACGCATGCAGTCGCACAGTACAGCGCCATAAACTCGTGCCAACTATATCGACATAAAAAACTGTTTCCAAGACTCGCCTCTCGCCGAGACATTTACTGGGCATTGTATAGACTAAAAGGAGCATGCTGTAAAATACAAGGCTCCAGGAGGTAGTCAAGTGATCGGGGCTGTTATGTACAGAGCGATCCGGAGACGCGGCTCCGGTCGTTCTTGCGCGCTCTCTAGCCTCGCCGAAGGCACGCACACTCGCATCTCGCTCCGTCTCGCGTAAGTGAAGCGCGAGAGTAATGCGGACGGATTAATAATTAAGTGTGCAAGTCGACGCGTGTGCGTCGGCTGTGGATAAGAAATTCGAGAGATTAAAACGACGAGTTCCCTCGATCGGGCGGAATCGCGAAACTTTTAGGTGGACGGCGACGTTTACATAATAGCCCTGACGAACTTTTAGAAACTGTGAAATGTATCTCCACAAAAGAAAAAAACGAACAATTTATATATATATATATATGTATATATATGTAATATATATATGGTAACAACTTGTCCATGCAGCTATGTATATATATATATATATATATCTGTCTCTCTTAGTCACAGCCTGACTGTTTACGCAATGAGATGGAGACTCGCATGAGCTGATAGTAAGTAAAGATGTTTCGACATGCCAGGCCGTTAGACCAAAGTTTCATGATAATCTCATGGTTAGCTGGGGATTATTTTTTAAACCAGCGGTTATCGCCGATCGCCTCTCTCTCTCGGAGATTGCGTCTGAGAAATATAGATGTCAAGCGCTCGAGACGGACAGACGGAGAATTGTCTCTCTTTCGGCGTCCGCATATACTTCTCAGTTGCCGTTGCGTCTCGTTTCACGGAGACGCTTCCCGACAAACTTGGCGGGCAGCTTCGATCAAGCAGTTAGTGTTTTTTTTTTCTTTTTCGCAGGGAAGGAAAACGATTGAATTATCTGTCGTCTGTTTGTGATAACGCAGTTGCGCTCGATGCATAAAAAATAATCCCTCTTTTGGATGTAATTAGTGGTGTCTTTGATCGTTTATCCTCATGCAGTTAGGTATTCGGTAACGTTCGTAATAATATTGTAACAAAGCCACCACAGGTAACAGGAAGTGTTGTAGCAGGACTCACCCATAAAGTCTGCTGTCCCGCAAGCTGCTCCTGCTCCGAATAACACAGAAAGCACAGTTACGATATATCGAATAACACAGTCGTCGACGTCGTAGTAACGAAACACAGAAACTAACGGAAAATCGTTACCAGAGAGAACCATGAAATAATTGATTTTATTGAAATGATACATGTACAATACGTTAAACAAAGAGAAAGAGAGAGAGAGAGAGAGAGAGAAAATATATGTTCATTTGGCCTTGAAAATATAACAATAAGACTGCGAAATCTCTCTTCCCCCAACACGAGACTCGAGGAAATAACGTGTCTCACGGATTACATTACTCGTGAAAGAAACTCGCAATCTCCCGATAAATCTAGTTACGACGGTTTTGCATGACCGACCGATTGACAGATCGATCGATCGTTCCCTCCTATGTATAACACAGAACACAGACACGTTCTCGCGACCCTCTCTCCGTGATCTTAACAAGGTGTGGTCTACACTGCGAGGATCAAGAGCAAGATAGCTGAACTGTAGCACCTTGTTCGCAAATTTTCCACTGACAGGATTCTAAAATTACGTTCTTTTGGTTTACTTTGGTATTTTCAGAAGCTAGTAACCTACTACGGAGATTGTTTCTTTTTTTTCTTTTTTCTTTCTTTCCTACGCTTTTGTTTCCTCGTACATAATCTTCTCGTTACATGATTCGCACGATATGTCTTCTATTTGCTATCGATTAATTGATAATGCGTCTTATTCGTAATAAGTATATGCAAAATCGAACGTCTCTTCCGATAGCTTGACGAAATGAGAAAGAAAAAAGAAGGAATTCGCGAAGATATCGTTTGCGACCGAAGAAAAAAAAAAATAAGAAACCAAGCGCGGCGTGATGAGATTTTCAGTGTGAGATCCACGATAATAATAACGTTCTACTTAGACATATGTACAAACGTCCGCGCGCATAAGAATACAACGTAATTCCTCTCCATCTTAAAAACGAAACTTTTATCACAGTTGAACTCCTGTTATTGCTTCGAACAAACAGCGATGCATGCAAAATGCGTAGCGTAATATGCTGTCCCGCCGAGAGTATATATAATACAGTAGAGAGAATATATATATATGTGTATATATATATACGATCGTCTTAATAAATTATAAATATATATATATATAGATGCATATAAATATGCATGTATAAAATGCGTCGTCAAAGATTCGCGAGAAATTCCTTATTAAAAATAACAGACACTTTTTCGTTATCAGATGTATACGGACGGTCGGACGGACGGACGGACGGACGGATGCATGGACGGATGCGATAACAGTATCTCATACACCAAAATACGGCGCGTGTATACGGTTAATTTATCTCTAAGTCTCTAAAACCTTCCTTCTCCTTCGGTGCAATTAACGGTTAGTTAGTAACTTGTGCGGTTAATTAGGTTCGAAAACGTGAACTCGATCGTCCATTACTTAACGTTAACTTCGAATACGTACCGAGTCGGAAACGAAACGGGATACATTGAAAGGAGAGGGAAGCGAGAGGGGAGGGAGATGGGGGATGAGGAGGGAGTATATCGCGGTTTCAAGCTATGTATACATACGTATATATACGTATAGGTATGTAATAATAAGGTACCGGAGAGAATTCCCTCTCGAAAGAAACTAAAGAGAGGCGGATGCAGAAGTCCTCAACTATGTATATAACATTTTGCTATTGTACGTACTGGGGATGGTAGTAAGTTGCTTATGTGCTGCGTACCTGTCGTTACCATGTCTGAATAAAGCTAGAATCTCTTCGAATGTTTTATTCTTAGTCTCAGGAACCTTCTTGTAGGTGAAGATCCAGAAGATGGCTAGAAATGCACTGAACGGTAGGAACGTGTAGTTTTCAAGGCTAGTCTGTAACAGAAGAAACGTGGGCACGCAGCCGTTTTGGTATCGAGCCGGATCTGCGACCGATCGCGTTATCACATCGACGAATAATGACGGGAAAATAATTGATATTAACGCGTCCCTCGCGTCAACTTCGCTCGTCGACGATTCAACGACTAACCGTGCTCGCGAATATACACAGTCGGCAGATTATAGCCCGGTAAATACCAACAGCAATATTATAACAATGTTGTAATTTCCTATTTGACAATGTAATTGTTACGTATAACGCATGTTATGTTGCATTTACATTGCTGAGTGGAGAATTATAACATTGATATAACGTTATTGTTGGTTGTAATTGGTGTTTGCTCGGAGGTTGTAACGTTCCGTGTCCAACAGGAGAATTTGTTTTTTAGTAGTTCTTGTTATATGCATTTTCCTATCGGATACGATATGCGTTGCGAGGCTCATTGAAAGAAGCGACCTTTGATTTGCCGACTATGTACAGTCGGTGTCATATATATTGTACCATTCCTTGGATTAAAATTTTTTACTATTACACAATTTTTAGCATTTTATGTGTATAAATAAAATTGAAACTATTTTAATCAGAGCCATCGTGTAACCATCTGTCTAAGGAATAGTACAGCGTATATGACGCCGACCGTACGCGTTTCGAGAAGAAATCGGCAAGAACACGGATGATCGGGTCACGTTACTCACCTTCATGCTTGGAAAACCGATGCCAACCAAAAAATTAGCTATCCAGTTGACGAGAACCGCGATGGACATGGCGGCCGGTCTGGGGCCTTGCGAGAACAGTTCTGCCGTGATCATCCAGGGTATCGATCCGGGTCCTACCGCGAAGAACACGACGAAGCTCAGCGTCGACACCACCGAGAGATAGGACATCCAGTCGATCATTTCCTGCACATAGCCGAAGAACTCCTATCAGGCAGTAGAATCATGTTCTTCTTTCCTGAGCAGCTGGAGGAGCCTCAGGAGAAACGAAATCATAATACGGCAGGCCAACTCAAAATCGAGAACTTGAGAAACCCATATGCGTCGAAAACGATATATATATAGGCGCACAGAAAAGTAACTTGTATGTATATATATGTATATACAATGTACTGACATGCGGTGCGCAGCTCAATCCTGTGTACGTAAGAGGCATTGCGACGTGATTGCGGCGAAGTATCTCGTAGAGAATAGTGACGGTGCCTAGTTATATTTACAGTACCGTTCCCTCGTCAAGCGGTGAAGCACGTTGAGATTCATGATGGGTGCCAGGATTCGCTTCGACCTCGAGTACTCAGAATAGACGAATGCGACCGGCCGCATGGGAAAAAAGTAGCTCCCGCGGGTAAACATTGTCCGTCCATATAATACAGTTGCAATTTAGTTAATTTAGCTCATTCTTTTTGTCTCCGCATCTCCGCCCGGAGAAAAATAATTTTGCTGATGCAGCAAAATTATTTTCTTCCGTGTAGGTTTTTAGCTGCCGCAGATAAAATCTAGGCCCTGGTAACTAAATTACAATTATATTATACGGGCGACTAATCCCCTTTTTCCGACCGTGGTCGCCGGGTTTTCCTACGATCGCGAGACACCCGCACGCGAAGTCTCGAAGAGGCCGGGCGTAAGAAGTTTCCTACTTCCCTTCCGAATCCGCCATCCTTTCCTCGTGATCACCGGTAAACCGACGCGGGATGTGAATCGTACTGCTTGTCGCGGTCGTTAATATGTAAGCGAGCACTATTGAGAACGTAGAAACCCTTCACCAGTTTCCGTGAAAGCGTCCTCGGTGAATGGAGAGTCGCCCTTCGGGTCTTCGTTTTACTAAGATCGACGTGGTACACGTGGTGAGAGAAAGAGAGAGAGAAGAGAGAGAGAGAGAGAGATTAGTTTACAATTGGAACATACATCGGTTAAAAACCGGTCGATCATCGACGTAATGTGACACACAGAGCGACAGGTTTGAGCCGAGTAAAGAACACAGGCTGATTAATAACGGGAAGTATAAACGTCTCCTCCAGACAGTCACGAAAGAGGTCGTCAGTGGTGAGGGGGAGGGGAGGAGGGAAGCAGGTTACAAAAAGCGGAACTACCAGTAAAGCCGGAGTAAAAGGAACAAAACGGCGTGCGATGTGCGATACGTGCGACACCGTTCGAGTCTTCGCGTCTCCTTCTTCTTCCGCGTGTGTCTTTTTCCGCCTTCACACTTTGTTCTCCCTCCCAACTTTAATATCGTCCTCACCAACACCATCCTCGCTGCCGGGGATTACGGCGGCGAGGACACCTGGAAACGGCCGTTTGAATGATCACGAGTGCCTCTTGAAAATGTTTAGCGACGGTCGTTGAAAATATTTACGAGCATCCTCCTTCGGGAGGATTTTCCGCGCGTGACGGTGTCGCGACGTGTCACGACGGTGGTGGAGTTTCTACGAGGCAAACGAAAAGAACGACATGCGGGCGGAGGACGGTACTTATAAGATACATGAATGGCGGGGAGAAATTAACATGAGTAACGGTCGAGTGATGCAAAATTCGTAGAAGAGGTATATCAGTTGTGATTCTCACTGTCGGTGCAGTGCCGCACTCCAGCTGTGAACAAAGTGTTAAGTACACCTCCCGCCAAGGTGCATAGAGAGAGTGTTGAAAGCACAGATAAGTAGCTATGTACAGATTCACGTTTCCCGTGATGCGACTCCATCGGGTGAAAAGCACAGAAAGTTTTCTCAGCGAGCTCACGGAGACGGATTATTGAGAGAGAGAGAGAGAAAGAGATTTTCGCCGATATATTATTGCGTCATGCGCATAATCATTCGCAAAATCGGGATCTTCTGTATTTTTCCAAGCGACGCGTGGAACTAAATGATCGCTTTGTCTCCGCCGATGTGGAATATTACGCGGAATGTGTGACGTGTATTAATTATCTTATTGAGTTCATCAATTTCAATCAAATTGCCGGACAATGGACGCCCGAACGGGAATTCCCGAGAATCGATAATATTAAATATTATTCGTGACTATTCCTGAAATAATACCGTCGAGAGAAACGCCCGGAGCGGGATCGCCCCGGCGGCGACGGTTAATCGTTGCAAAAATAATAACGAGCGCGAGCGCGTCGTTTACATTCTGATAAAAGAGCGCGTGTCGGAATTCCAACTCACCTTTATGAGAAATGAAATTGTGATGAATATTGAAAAGATAAACATGCCACCGAGACCATACAAGTGCAATGTACGCCTTCCTGTCCTATCCATGAGCGGGATGGACACTAGCGTCATACAAACCATGATGGCACCTATGCCAATGGTTGCAAACTTGGCACTCTCATCCGTTAAACCAGAACTAGTGAACAGATTCGTAGAATAATAAAATACCTGTAAACAGAGCGCGATAACGCGATGTCAGTGAGACCCGTTCGACAAAACGTCGTATTTGAATAAACCAGCAAACATGATAACGTATTAATGACGATGTCATTAATAAATAAATGATACGTCATTTTGTCGTCATTGCTATAGTATCATGTTCGTTGGGAATATTCCGGAGAGCAAAGAGACGCGAGGCGGTTACTCACGGCATTGATACCCGAAAGCTGCTGCGAAAGTTGCATAACCACACCAATCACGAGAGGTGCTCTCAGAGTTGGGCTGCATATAAGCTCTGTCATTGAGATGGTAGACTCGGCTTGTTGAGCTCGTTCCTCCGCTCTCATCTCCTCAATGTCTTCTTCTACTTGGTTACTGGCTCTCAACCTTCTCAAAGCTTTCCGAGCCTCTTCCTCCCACTGTTTAGTAATGAGCAAATATCTGAAATCGCAACAATTTCCCGTCGTCAGTCCGGAATCTTAGTCTAAATCTCGAGATGGAGCTCGTTCCAGGAGCCATGCGGACTCCTGGATTACTCCTCCGAGGATCGAACCCATTCGGGAACACTTTTTTCATTTCGATCGCACAACAGTTCGAGTCGTCCTCACCTCGGAGATTCAGGGCAAACTGGAAGCAGCAGTAACTGTAGAATGGCAGGACAGATAGCTAGTCCTAAGAGAACGGGCCAACCCTCGTTTGTTCCAAGAATCTGCTCGATGCCCAGCACCTGGGAGACCAGGAGGCCCACCGTAACAGCGAGCTGGTTCACCGTGCCTAGGCCGCCTCTCAGGTTCAATGGCGCTATTTCCGATATGTACATGGGAACCAACGAGGTGTTCAAGCCACAATTGACACCGATGATGAAACGTCCGAAGAACAGCATCTCGTATGACTCAGCGAGCTTCGTGAAACCCATCAGGCACGCCCCCACGATGCCCAGCACGTTGTTTAGCAGTAAGCCTCCCTTTCTGCCGTTCGAAACAGAAGATCACAGTTAATTCTCGTGTCTCGCACGACTCGCCCGATTATCGTTCTCCGGTGACTTCCAAATTACAGAAAGGGTAACATTTTATGTTATTATCGAGCACATTTAACACTTTCAATACTCTTTATACGGAAATGTTTATACACAGATATATAAACGGGTTGCATTGAAAGTGTTAATGGAAAGTTTGTGAAATACTGTATATAAAGACATGACTATCCAAAGAAAAAGGAGTTTTAGAACATCGCAACGTCCACTCGCGCACATAAGGTGGCCCAAAAGTCGGTTACCGTCTCAAATTTCTCGGAGTTCTAATACACAGAAAGAAGTGTTAGATTTAAATAAATAATCACTCCAATACCCCTTAGCAAATTTTTACCTGGATTAAGTAAATTTTATTTGGATGATTCACTTGGAAAATATTTTACTTGGATCAAGTAAATATTACTTGACCTTAATAAAAATTTGCTAAATATTGGAGCAATTATTTACTTGAATCTATATTTTTTTTTCCATGTACAATCTGCAGAAAGAATTTTCAATGTATACTACCTGTAAAGGAGCGAATTTATCAAATTAGCAACTGACTTTGGGACCATCCTGAATTATGCTCCATTGAAAGAAACGCGAGAAGAATTGGCGCAAAACTGGAAGAGTGCCCAGATATTGTAATTTGGAAAGCGTTGGTCCGCCTCATCAAAATCGAGAAGGGCAATTTAGTCGAATGATGCACTAACCTGCCAAATCTGTTGGCAATTGTCCCTCCACTGAAGCCACCCACCATACCACCGATCGCAAATATGCTCACGGCCACGGAGTATAATTTCTTAACAGAATCATCCGAAATGTCTTCCCCGTACCTATCCTTGTACACGTCTTTCATAAAGTTCTCTATATTCTGCAAGAAATTTCGAGCACGATGAATTATGTACAGCAAGAGATATCGGACATGTACATAAATATATTCGTGACAATTATTCGGGACGCGCATGTAGCGTCGTGCCAATGTTAAAGGGCGTACCACTTCAGGCGCGTTAATCACTCCAGTGTTGTATCCGAACTGCAACATTCCCAAAACGGCAGCCAGTATCGCGTACGACAGGAAAAGCGTCAGTCCCTGCAAGCATTCGAATTTGTCGTTTACAATTTCACAATTTTACATTTTTTAACACTCTCAATACTTTCCACGAAGATCTTTGTAGATAGGTGTGAATGAGTAGCATTGAAAGTGTTAATAGAAGATTTCCGAGACACTACACATAGAGATATGGCTTCCTGAAGAAAAAAGCTTTTCGATTAAAAAATTATATTAAAACATACTTTCAAAATCATACAAAATACAATTTTCCCAGCATATACGTGCACTCAGTGCGATAAAAATGTATACTCGGGAAAGAAAAAAATGTGTTATAATAAGAGGAAAGGAAATTTAGCAAACGGGAGAGCAGTGTGTTTCGTAAAAGAACAGGACTGCTGCAAAATAAAATAAAAATACAGGAACATAACATTGTTTCGCAAACTTTTATTAACTGCTTCGTTGACACATACACACATACACACACACACACACACGCACACTTCCGGAACATAAAAATCACATATCAACGAGGAGATCAAGGCGCACGAAGTTACAACGTGCGACCGAGCATTCATGACACGGCTACTCGAAGTTCGCGTTCTCAAACTTAAAACATAAGAAAATCAAAGTGCGAAGAAAACGTCGCTGCTCAAAATCAGAAATCACCTGCTCCAAGAGCCTAAGTTTCCGCCGATGGGAATGCTCTTCCAGTCGATCCACGTACTCTCGCAATTCTTCTATTTCCTCCTTAACCTGCTGTACCGTATCTAGTTCGTGCTGCGTGCAAAAAATACATCTTAGATACTCGCATAGACAGTAGTTGCCATTTTTACATCATTGGAAGTTACTACATTGACCGTCGCGAAGATTTCATGCTCCTGGGCGTGAAGAGTTTTCCGCGCGCGCGATTCCACTCTCTAAAGTACAGCCAGTGTATTATCACGGAGAAATAGTCAATAGTCACTAGTAATCATAGTTATAACAAATCAATAAAATTTCGCTGCAAAAACAACAACCGTTTTTATCGAAGAAGTCTAATCGCAGTTGCGAGCTTATGAGAACGATCCGAACGGCTCTGTCGACGAAGATCAGCACAGACCGGAAACAACACACACGCCGGATAATGTACCTTGATCGCGACCATATCCCGCTTCACCTCGCTGACTTCGCTCTGACAAGACTCTACGCTCTTCGTGAGCTCCTGCAGCTGCGTGCGGATCTCGCAGAGAGCGACGGTAGTCTCCAGCTGGCGGTCACCCCGCTGCTGCAGCTCGTCCAGCTTGGCATTCAAGTTCGAACTCATAACGCTGACCTGTTTCTGCAGACTGTCCCCACACACACACAATCCCTGCGTGAATCTCGCTGATTCGTACGGTAGAGCGGATCGACATAGTCGAGCATATTGCCACTAGACAAATCAAGGCTAGCTATGCCTAAGTCCCTAAGGTAAGAGTCCAACTACCTCCGCGCTTAACTGCCGAGCCTCTCCGCCGTGCGAGCGTTTATTAGCCGCGACGCGTTCTCGCCTCGTCGCTTTATGCGCTTATTATGTCGCGTATGTATTCTATTTTCGCGGGTGTCGTCGCGTCGCGAAGGTACGGTATGAGACTTATGAGACATACGTGTAGAGCTGTGCAACGTTGAGAAAAAAACGATTCAACAGGTGTAACGGGACACCTTTAGCCCGCGAGAGAGCTCGAAAGCGCGGCGAGTCAGCGTTAGCTCGGCAGCCATGGGAACGTTGGTTGAGTGTGTATATATGTGTGTATATATATAAATATATATATATATACGCGAATATATAACACATGTGGACAGATAGAGATATATGTACAAAATTGACTCTCTCTCTATATATTATATATAATATATATTTATGTAGTATAGTATATATATATAATGTCACAAGTTGCAGAGAAAAACAACAGCAGACAAAATACAAACGCCACTAAAAGCACGTCTAAATGTGTGTGGTGAGTGTGAGGGTGACAGACACTACAGTGGTTATAATTATATATAGTACATATGAATATAAATATATTCTTCGTAGCTGTGCACACACATTAGATGGAAGTTTGTGAATTCGCGTGTGTGTAGAGCGACATATACGTATTATATATATGGAAAAAAAAAGTGCCTTTTTCTTTTCTCGCAAATGTACTTTCTTGTTGAGACAATGTCGGAAAGTGATGATGCTACGTCCGTGAAGTCTTAGGATCTCGCGAACCTAACCATATCGCCTCTTGGGAGCTATTTTTGTCCTCTCTCAGTGTACGATCATTCAATGACCACGATGCGGGAATGTGCAAGTGAGTGAATAATGATTGATCACACGCACGCACTCGATATACATGTATAAAAGACATGTGACGGAGGACCATGAAACTTTCGAACGACGGTGAATTAGCAAACTCATCGATCGATGTGCACAGCCAAGCAGAAAGGGTGACTTAAGATGAGAATATAATAAAAAAAGAGAGAGAGAGAGATTTTTCTAAAAACGTGTGATGGGCGACAGGTGAATAGCAGAAATGAATGAGCACATGATTCGAAGACGCGGGGAGATGAGACAGAAAGTAAGAGACAGGGAGAAGATAGCGGGTTCACGGGCAGAGAGATAGACATAGAGAGAGAGACGGACGTATGTACACTTATCAAACAAAGGATTGCACCGCCACCTGCCTGTCCGGGCGAATGGAGAACGATGGATCGGGAAGAAAGAGAGAGATAGATAGATAGAGAAAATGAGAGGGGAAAAAGAACCGAGGATCTAATGCATTCAAGAGTCTCTATCGTGGCCACGCATTCGGGGTGAGTGCAGCTAAGGATCTAACTCTGCATCCAAAAGAGATATCGAGGTTCGTTCGTATAACGATACCGAGTCAATCGAGCGTAATTAATCGTGCTTCGGAGGAAGCGTAACCCAAAAGTGGTACAAAACTATTTTTGATACGTGTACATAGATCAAAGACACGGGAGAGAAAGAAGAGAGAAAGAGAGAAAGATAGAAAGAGAGAGAGAGAGAGAGAGAGGGGACAAAGAGATAGATAAAAAAAGAAAGAAAAGAATGAAAGAAAGAGAAACAGAGAGAGAGAGAGAGAGAGCAGTGATGATGTTGTCATGTACCTGGGAGGTAGGGAGACCATGGCTGTGTTCCGAAACTACAGTAGCCTCTATGCCTCCCCACTCACTCCTCTTGATTCAGTATTTCGTCTTATTCTCACTGATCTATTTGTTCTTTGCTTTGTTCACGACATATGTACGTACGTTGGATTATCCACCAAATCCAATCAATTGACTCTGAACTGCTTGTTGTCAAGTGGGTCCACAACCAAAGGTGGAGGGGTAACGTGTGGCGGGAGGGGGTATAAGGCCCGACGACGCCCGCCCCTGCCTCTCTTATCTCACTCACTCTGTAAAACTTTACCTAGTTTGGAAACACAGTCGTGGTTCAGTCAAAATCATGTCATAATGATATATTCGCTCGCATTAGTAATCGTGACGTCCAATTCTTCTAAAAAGAGACGGAGCCGTCACGTGTGAAGAGAGTTTCTCACACATCACCATGCGACGCACCGCCAGCTTACTCACCCCTGCCTAGCCGCCCGCGTCCACAAGCGAGCTTGCAATTTGAATGGCCCATCACTTTATGCGGAACGAACAGTCGGCAAAATAATTTACAAAAATCAGCATGACCTCATGAGTGATAAAGAATCAGACACGCACACAAATAAGTCACAGCGATGGCACATCGAGCAACAAGTATAATGGTAATTACTGGTAGTAATAGTAGTAATAGTGCGTCGTCTTACGTGGATCTACGACCACGCGCGGCCCTCGTCACTCGACGGGGCGGGAAAATCGTGCTCGTGATTGTCTATTTGCGTTCACACACACAAGAAAGTGAGCGTTGTCTGAAATACTCCGAGAATACAGTCTGAAATCCTTACAGAAAAAGAAAAAAAAATCACAGAAATTTTGAGTTTGAGAGAGAGAGAGAGGAGGGCAAATCTACCGTGGACGGGGACGAATATTCCGAGAGGATTTCACTTTCGTCCCCGTCCAGGCGAATCGCGGTTCGCTCTACGGACTTTTGGAACTGCTCTCTTGCCGATTACGATGCGCATATACCCTGACAATTTGTGTTTCGTCGCGAATCGGCCCGTTGGCACCCGTGTCCCCGTGTGTGGCATACAAGCCCGGACATCATTACCGCCTTTATACGTTCCTCTGCGCGATAGCTCTACGGGTGCTATCGCGCGGCTTATTTGTGCACCTGACTTCGAGAGGGACATGACTTCGAATGGAATGAGCAATCAGTGGTAAGCCTGCGAGCGCCGCAGCCAAAAAATTCAAGTAACCATAACAACGTATCGGTAGTGTCTGATTATCGACTGTTATGAGACCGAGAGTGTGTAGTATGTACAAGAATAGGTTTAGAGCGAGTGTGATTTATGTATAAATGATGAATGGCATGGCACAAAGCCTTGCATTGCATTCTCGGATACATAGAGAGTCTAATAAAAACGATAAGCGGGAAAAACGTCCGTTCTTTCTCTTTCATTTTTTTCTTTAACGTTTCATTTTTGTTTCCTACACTATTCTCTTCACATTTTCTCTTCACTTTTCTTTGTTTCGTGTATTTTTTGTTTCCTTCTCTCTCTTTACTTTTTGCTTCCTCCTCTTTTCTTTCGCCGTCACGTAATTGTCGTAACTAAAGGCACCGCCACTTAGGCCGGAATTACCTGGACGCATTTGCAACACAGTTAGGTTCTCGAGAGAACGATGTTTATGGAATGGTAGGTCGTAAAGTCGTTTTCGTCAGTAGCGAAGCTCATGATCGATAAGTAAGTGTTATCGATTCGAGGGGAGGGGAGCACTTTAACAGCGGATAAAAGAGAGCGAGGAGTGTCCTCTTGATTGGTATGCAAGTCTCGAGAGCTCATACTCGCCGTTCTACCGGAGATACCAGGCTAAGTCACTCGTGAGATTCAAAGGACCGTGACTGTTAATGTTAGCACGGCGGAGCCTCTGTTACACGAACCGGCGGGCGAGCACGAGTATGTCGGAATAACCGAATCGCGCGTGAGGACGGAGGGTCCTCGAGTTGTAGCAGCAAGAATGACAAGTAGTCACTCGTGTGACTCGTTCTACCCTGCCTCGAGACTGCACCCGCGCAGAATCACTCGCGACGCTCCCTTCCAACCGTTGTTACCGAGCGACTTTGTTCGTCGTGACTCTCCGGCGAGGTGAATGATCACTTGGATCGCGCGAGTCAAGAGTAGCGTAGGCACGTTCGAAGACTCCACGTCCGTTCGTCGCTGGTGATGATGATCGGAAACAACGAGAGTCAATCGGGAGGAGGGTGTTCGAGTAATGGCGACTCTATCATGCCAGCTCGAGAATTGAGACATAGGTATAGAGAGACTAAGAAAACTTTCTACGCTTCACTCGTCGTGGAAAGAGTAAAGTATGGTTTCTATACAAGACCCTAAAAAGAGGTCACTACGATGATGAAAGATCAATACAGAATTCTAAAGGCTAGACTATGGTAGAATAATATTTCAAGTACAAATTCGTGAACAACCCGCTCGCAATGTCCGCCGAGTTAATCCTCCACGGCCTCCGGTCGGATGGGCGAGTGGGAGAGACAGGACACGTCGCGTTAATTTACTTCATTTCGCGCGTTACCTCGCCGTACACACGAAGGAGACCCGTGGAGGAGCTCGACGTGCCGGCGAACACGCGTGCGAACGGTGTAACAGAAATGTTTCGAACGCGCGAGCCTTCGGCTCATTGGTCGTTCGACGTCGATGCGAGAGAACCGCGATGTCGTTCGTAACGATCATTCCAACACGAAGAAAGCAATTGTGTCCTCTACGTAAAAAAAGGAACAAATAAAAGTAGCCCTACTAAGCGGGACGTCGTGAGCGCGCGGATTTTCGTCCGATCGCGAGCAACAGTTTGCAACAGTCAGGGAGACGCCGATAGAGTTGGCGAGGTTCGCGCGATGGGCACGGCTCCTCCGCCAACTGCCATCGGCGCTGTTACGTCCGACAATCCAGATAATTCTTAGAGACATCGGTGGCGACGCCAATCGTCCTCGATAAATGTAACTTGTGTTTCACATCGGGTTGTCATAGGAGCCTCGTTGGTCTTTCGACAACTGGACCGCGTCCGGCCCGGGGGTGCTGAGGATCAGCAGCTTCAGAACCAATCATGTGAGCCCCGAATAATGACATACATGGAAAAAATATCGTAGCGATACTTGGCACAAAATCGTGTAATGCCAGGATTGTAACTGAAATTACGATGTGTTCTGCAATCTTTAATAATGTATTTTACTGTACGCATCGCGCTAAAGATTACAACATACGCCAATAATTTCAGCCGTAGTTCCGGTATCGTCCGGCGTGCGAAAATTTCGCGGTAATTTTTACTACAATACAACACGATAATAATAAGGTAGACATTTTCCAGGATGCAACGTGTAATTCTTTCTTCGGTACAAAAAACATATACAAAAACCATACAGAATTTTGTTCTTCATAATTGTACAGAGAAATAACACATCTCCGATCTCTCTCTGAACGAGCCGCGGCAGTTCTACCGAGAGATCAACAAAACTCGCACGACAACTCTGCCCCTTCGGCGTACGGTGTGTATAACGGGGGAGGGGGGGTCCTGCAGTTGTCTCGAGAACGCGAAAACCGATAACTCGTCCGCGGTGGAGGTGTACACCGATGTGGGCAAAAGAGAGTGTGAGGGAGACAGACTAATCGTAGTCGCAGTAACTGCTAGGTCGTCGTAATAGTCGTCATCGTCGTCGTCATCATCATCCGCGCGCGCGCGCGCGCACGCACCTGGCGAACGAACGTACCTTACGAGCAACTCCCGTAGAGTGGCTTCATCGTCCTCCTGTACCTCTTCCTGCGTCTCATTACTGAACGAGCCGCGGCCAGGGTGATGATGGCGGTGCTGCCTACCGGTCGTCCTGACGCCGGGGGGATACTGGCCGTGCACTCCGTGTCCGTGGTGATGGTGATGGTAGTGCGCGGCGTTGGTGTTGGCCGAGTGCAAGTACCGGGCGACGGTGTTGCTGCTGCTGCTCGCTCGCCCCCTGGTCAGCTTGAGGCCGGCAGCGGTGGCCGGCAGTACGGCTCCTGTACCGGGCTCCACGTGGCTCCTGCGCGCGGCATACTGCTCCTCCTCCACCCTGCTGATGACGGTCTGACGTGCACCCGATGGCCGATCGGCCGGTCTGCCGCGCGACGATTCCGCGCCGCCGTTCGCCCGTCGGCTCCTGCCGGCGCTGCTCCTGCGGCCGGTACCGCCGCTGGCGACCTCCTCCCTACCTTGCCTGCCGCTGCGCCACCAAGCCGAGCCGTTACCTCCGACCTGAGCCCCGAAGTCGAGCCTCCCTCTGGCACCGGCGTTCTCCTTCTCTTCCTCCGCCTCCTCCTCTTCCTCCTCCTCCTCTTCCTCCCCCAGCGCCTCTCCAACGGCGGCACCGGTCGGCTCCGTATCCTGGGACCCCGAGAGGCCCGGGATCTCCTCGTAGAGGCGCTCCGAATCCTGATCCGTCGACACTGTCGCGCTCTGCCACAACTGGTTTATTGGCTTGAAGCCGCGTGAATCGGCCATCGTTCAAGCTGCGTCCAAAGAGAGACACGCGAAACTGGATCATCCTGCGTTCCTCCCGTTTCTCTGTTCTTTGCTACATTTTTATCGCGCTTTTTCGTTTCGCTTTCGCGTTTCGTCCACCCCGTCGGACGCTCGTCCGACTTACTACACAGCGCCGGTTACGAGGTCCCCGTGTGGCGCTGTGGTTCGGGATCGTTCGGAATCGAGGCATGGCTCTCTGCTAGGACTCGATCCTCCGGAACAGGCAAACTCGAGTCCTCGCGAGAGGCGCCTTGAGCGACGAGAGAGGATGTCGCGCGTTTTGCTTTGCGACGCGGAACCCACACGAATACGCGCGATACAACGAAAAAAATCACGTCGTATGTATCGCAAACGCGGTGGATCGTCGTCAGTGTGATTCGCGGTGTCCGCAGCTGCGATTCGTGCTGCAGCGACAGCAACGCATCGAACTCTGACGTCCGATTCAATTTCGATGGCGGAATCGACGGTCGGCATCGATGCCGCTCTTCGGGGTCGAATTTCTTTCATTGCGATGATCCGTAACGCGATCGTGTCGCGCGGACCATTAGAAAAACTCAAAAAACGTTCAATTAATGACTCATTAGTGGCCATTCAACAATTTTTAAGCGTGATACAAAATTAATTAATACTTTATAATTTTGATGAGTAAAAGTTGTATTTTTAAAAGAATAAATATTTAAAAAAACTAATATTTTGATCATTGACATAAAACAAAATTTAAAAAATTTCTGCAAATATAACCAAATGTGTCACGAATGCGAACAAAGTGGATAATCACACATTCATATTTACAGTATATTTAAATTATGCCATCTAATGAGAAGTTCTATGATATTTACTTCCCCATCCCTCATCATAGACCGTAAAGCAAGACCCCTCCTCCTCGTGATGTGACGTAATTGTTGAATCGCCTCTTATTAGTTAATAATTTTTCAAATTATATATAAACAAGCTCTTAGATATATAATCAAGGAAAGAAAGACAAGATCAATAAGAGCCGATCATGGTTATTGGTATGAGTATTTAAGCCACAGCAGGATAACAATGTTTGACAGTGTGATAATACCAATATTTTCGAATTTTTTCCCCCGGTTTTTTGGGAAGAGTTAATAAATAATAAAAAATTAATAATAAGCCAATAAAAATGATAATCATAATTTAATAATCCCTATAGGGATTATTAATATTAAGAATTAGGATACGCTGGATAGTTTGACGTGGAAGGCAAATTCATCGCGTAGTAAGTCCGAAAAAATATCTCAGATAGCGAAGTGATGTCAAATGACATTTTAATAACGTCGCTAAGATATCAATAAGACGTTATTAAAATGTCATTTGATGTCACCTTGTTATTTGGGATTCCTGCCATAGTTAAAATATTCACACTAATAACCGGCTCTTATCGGTTCTCTCATTCCCTCTCTTTCCTTAATAATTCTTCTTGTTCGCGCGAAAAAAGGAAAAACCAGGCGCGAAAGGCGCGATGGAAATAAATTACGTGTCGAAGTTAAGTCCCCGCGACGGCGGGCATGCAAAACACCGCAACTCGCGGCGAACTTTCTCGCCCGCCTCGTCACTAACAGTAAGAGACGTCGCGCGGTAAGGATAACTGAAATAATAGTGTTTGAATCTCTTCAGGTGCGATCCCGCCGGGGCGGCGGAAGTTGTTGCACCCGTGGGGATGCAGCGCCGCCGGGGCGCGCGGCGAACTAAACTCTCGTCGTCGCATTTGGACGGCCGCTTAACTGACTGTGCGGTGACGCAGAGACGGGAATTGTGAATGGTGTTGCCTTTGGGCGAATTACTGGTCAGAGCGGCGGCGGACCGCCGCCAGCTCTCGAGAAATCTGCGTCGCGGCAATTAACCCCGATTTACGTTTTTCTCCGTTCCCCCCCCGAAAGCCAGGTCGATCGCGCGCTGCGCGATGCATATCGAACGCGGTACACCGAGAAGAAAATATTTGTGACTATAATCGTCATGGTGAGAAATTATAGTCAGGGTATACCTTTCTGATTCTCAAAGTGAAACAATATTACACGTGACGCTGTTTGAAAAGAGAAATCGGAGTTTGGAATGAAAAGGGCATATTTGGCCGTGCGCCCAGGATAGGAACCCTGGATCGACACCACTCGACGATGACGGAAGTTGTTTCGAACAGCAGTTTCCGATCATCGCGAGTTAAACCGGTCGCGACGGTTATCAACGCGACCTCGCGACTCAAAAATATACAAGCGGACGGTGATAAAGCGAGAGCGACAGATCACTGCGCAACGTATGCGGGGAGTTCGCGCCGCGAACAGTGATGGAGGTCAGCAATTTGTAAAGTCTACTTTAGACGAGGCTTCATATTTAAAGAGGACAAATTACGGACCACTCCGGTCTACCTCTCGCGCTCTTAACTCGACCCTCCCTCCCTCCGCGTAATGTTCCCAACGTCGGCAATTTTTTCTTCCTTCCAACGAAAGTACGCGGGAAAACATGCCGCGGTTGTCGGCGGGCGCGCGCGCGATGAGTTTTGGGAAAATGGCGCCTTCGATTTCGCGGGGCGCGACTGTTTCTCCGCGGATGATCGATATTATATTCGAGGAGGTCCCGCTGCCTACCCCGCCCGAAACGTAATCCCATCTATCATAAATGTAGAAATACGGACTCACCTTAAAGAATTCGCAAGCCATTGTGCCCGGCGATGATATATCACGCCACGACGGTTCCGTCTCGCACCTGCTCTCGCCTCGCCACGCTTCGCCTCGACGAGGAGGGAACGCAACTCTCGGGGATCCGGTCTATCAGCTATCGACGATCGCTCCGTAACGTGGGGGACGAGGGCGGGTCGGGGTGGGGAGGGAGAGGGGAAACGGCGAAACAACACGATGCAAAAGGGTGTCGAAACGCTACGCGGATACGGAGACGTGAAACGGAGACTGCGGCGGGATTTCCACCGCCGCGGTGTGTACGACGACGACGAGGAGCACTAACGTATCACGTTTTCAGAGGCGCCCTTTCCCTCCGATCGATTGGGTTTGTATTGGACTCAGTACAAGACGACGACGAGTGTTGAAAACCTGCAACAAACGGGAGAATCGTTAGCGTTGTCGGCGACTCAAAGCGATCCTGGAATATCGCTCGTGCGCGAGCGAGCGCGTCATTAATTGGGACACGACAAGCGCGCGCGCGCGCGCGAGATCCGATATGCAACAAATAGCTCGAACTGTAGCATTCAACGACGTTATCGGTATCATTTTATTTACTTCGACTATTTCTGTTGTTCGACGATTACTTGGACACGGACGAGCGACGTGTCAGCGTCGCGTACGTGTCGTCTATTTTCGTTCTCCAGATTGATCAAGGGGGGGAGAATAGTCACTCAATAGGCAGACTTTCTCCAAATTCTAATTAGGCTGATCGACCATTAACTCAACCGGCAAAGTCACCGTCGGAAATAAAAAACGGTTTGTTGTTGATACGAGTCAGAAATTTTCGTGCTATCTCTCTCTGTTTAAAGTTGTTACCATACTAGAAGAAAACAATTTGCTGCATTCGAAAGTAAATATTTACTAAGAAATATTGAAGTAATTATTTACGGAATCCAAGTAAAATAGTTACTAAAACCTGTTATTAAAAGACTAGAGAACTAGCACGGAACTCATAATGTGATACAAAAAATTATATAAAAAATCCAATTTAGTTAAATCGTATATACACATATGTAACAAACTGACAGAATTAGTTTACTAATTTAGTACATTGATAAAGGACACTAAATTAATAAATTAATTATACCAATTCATTGTGTGTGTGATTTAACTTAATTGGATATTTTTTATGCAGTTTTTTATACAACACTATGGGTTTCGTGTTTCAGCTCTTCACCGCCCTTTACTGGCAATTTTTAGTTTATACAGGAGCTTTATGTTAATTTAATTTCATGAAAATAATTACTCCGATGTTTGTGGCAAATATTTACTTGAATGTAGCATTTTGAATGTAGCAAGAGAAAAATCTCTTTCAGTGCAGATATTAAATGCTCTGTTCTGCTAACATACTTTGGTTATTGTAAGATGGTAATATACAGTCTGAAATTGCTGTTAGAAATTCTAGCAGTTGATCGTCGGTTAGATTAATTAATCGGAATTTATCGGAGGAATTAATCGGAGAACGTCATCTTCGATGTTTGTCTATTGACATTCTCTCGCGTAATAATCGGAAACGATATCGTCTGCTCCGACGAAGCAAGAACGCTTCATCGGTTGACTAAAGAATCGTGCTCGACACACTTGGTGCACGTTTCCTTCGCGAACGTCTCGTCGCGCATCATCCGTCACGCGGATCCAGGGAACGTTCAATAATCGAGTCGCGATTGCAAACTCTGACAACCGAGCGGAGTTAAATGTCAGGGAAAACAGCGGGCGCGGAAACTTTTGAGGAATCTAAAAACTGGCAAGAATCGTGGTGACAGGAAGATTACATCCGCAGCGCACGCTCCTATCCATTGCGAAACTTTCTATCTTCCGTGAAACGTGACTGAAACTTCTCCGCGGTATTACGGGAGGAGGAGAAGGAGGAGTATAGAAGCACAACAATTATATTGCAAATCACACGCGCCTGTTAGACGGATGCGGTTAATCGTTCCGCGTATTTTCCGAAGAGGCTGGAGCTGGAAAACTTGAAGAGATCGTTTTCACGCTCCGAAAAGTCGCATGATCGCGCTTCCTTCCACGTTTTTCCCACGATAGAAATCTATATTGATTGAGATTAGAAGAGTGATGCTTCAGAGAAACGTCTAATTGGGAAACCTGAATAGATTCCGCGCGCTTTCTCCAACGTTTTCCCAAATATTGTTTCCAATTTTCATTTTATATTAATTAAACAAACATTAGGAAATATTTGGAAATACTTTCTAAGCACGAATGTTTAAAAAGCATAGATATTCAAAGTGTGTAAAATTTTGTATTTTCTTTTCATTGTATCATTACTGTTTTTTTCCCCTTTTTTTCCTTATTTCCTTTCTTTATTTTTTTAATCAATAAAATTCAATAGTCGACATACGGAAAAAAATCCTGTTGAATCAATAAAATTTCCAACAGCGCAACGCGATTGGGATAAATCTTCTTGATCCAATAGCAAATATTATTAAAACTACTATGTTTCAATAATTAAAGTATTATTTCAATGTTCAATTCAATAAGTATGTTCAATTCAATTCAATAGTTTCAATGATATCGCCATTGAATCAAGAAGACCTATTCCGATCACGCATGCTGTTGAAAATTCTATTGATTCAATAGCATTTTTTTTCCATGTGTGAAAATCCCATCTCCCATTTAATTCCATAGGAGTATATTAATTTTACTCGTTAAAGAAGCGTGTATTTTCGCAGTATTTCCGTCTCGACAGAAAACCATATTCGAGGTGAGAATAAGATTCCTAACGGGCGTCATAATGGAGTGCCCAATTTTGCGGCAAATTTGAGTATTCCGATCGGGAACTACGTTGCTTCTGAGGAAATCTTGAGAAATTTCTATTCGCTGGTTCTAACGGAGTTCAATTGCTGCTCACGCTGGGAACGCTTGAGCTCGTCATCCATCGTGGCCACAATTACGGAACAGGAATGTGATTTTCGATACGGTCTTATCACGGGCTCCGTTAGCGACAAGTCCGAGTTTCCCCGACGTGTCGGCGCTATGAATATTGCACCGGTCTGTCGCGTTACGCTTTAACGTGGCCATGAATAACCGAACGCTCGAGCAGCACGAGGATATATTCCTTAAGAATATGGAATTAGTGCCCACGACACTCTCCCTTCCGAAAGGAGATCGCGTTATTATATTCCGCTTATCTACGAAGCTGGCACGTGTCGCGTTGAATGAACTGTGCGTTGGCATGCGTCGTCGTTGCGAATGACGTTATGCGACCGGCATTAGGATCCTGACCGCAGTAAAGGCTCGTATCATTGAGTCAGCGATTGTAGTTCATTAAGCCGTACAAAGCCACAGCTGGGTGTAATTGTGCGATTTTGCGGAAAACAACGGCGGCAGGGGCGATGAGTTGCAAAAAGGTTGCGTTAATCGTGATCAATCACCGCTCACTTCCTAGAAAACCAGATACCGGCCACGTGATGTGATTGCCCCGATAACGCGGACCACGACACGGAAAAAGTAATCGCCTCCCGAAAAGATAATATGTACGAACGCTTCGTCACGTGCCCTTATCACATCGCTCGTAGAGAAGCGTATCAGTACATGCGGAGCGTTAATTTGCCGATAAGGATCTGATTTGCGTATAATTAGTCCTTGTCGATCATCATTTTAATGCCACTGTATACAGCATCGAGAAGCCGGTTTCGTGCATTCGAAATATCGGCGTCACATATATCATCATATCTATAAAACGTACTTGTTCCGGTGACATTATCAACCGACTCAAGATCACAGAGCAGACGTTTGTGTCACATAGATGGAGAGCGAGATCATAATTGTGAGAAAATTTAAAGTTGAAAAGTTAAAAAGTATCAAGTCATACCTAACCAATCGAAAATCATAGACGTTTGTACCACATAGTCTGGCGAGATTATTACTGTGAGAAAATTAAAACTAAACAATTAAAAAGCGTTAAGATATTTAACGTCACGGAGAGGTTTACTTTTTTAAAGCGAAAACTCGAACAGCCGCGAAACACAACGTGGAGGACAAATCGTAGACATTTATATTACATAATCGAGCGCGACTTTAATGACATGAGGAATTTAAAAGCGAAAAATGTTAAAAGTATTAAAAGCGAGATTAAAATTACGAGAAAATTAAGCCCGAAAAATTACAAGGTATTAAGACATCTAACGCTATAGAGAACGTCTACTTTCCCAAAATGAAAACTTGAACAGCTTCGGGACGCAAGCCGTGGAGGACCGGTTCGTCAACATCGAGACACGAGAGCTCGTGCGAGTCGAACTTCTGTTAGGATGATTTACAGGCCGCGAATTCTCACCTGTCGTACCGAACTCGCCATCTGTTTAAATTCCGAACGTAACGCGGAGCGTCAGCGATATCACCGTGCTGCCCTTTCCGAGCGGTATATGATGCACTTCACGCACACGTGAGAGCGGCGATGCAGGTGCACGGAGCCCGTCAAACGGACGCGTTCACGTTCGCGTGCGAATCCGCGTAAAGTGAAAAGCTCGTTGTCGCTGGTCGACGCGAGTCTGACTGAACTGAAATTCATCGGGTTTCTCTCTCTCATTCTCTCGTCTCTCCTCCTACCACTGCGTCGCGTGTCCGATCGCTTTGCTTTTATCTTTGTTCGACTAGTAAGCGCGACTCGTCTAGCGTCCTTCCCCTCTCTCCGCGTCCCTCCGGCATTCGCTTTGCCGTCAAGGTTTGCACGCACCGAGCCAGATTCCTCTCTCTCTCTCTCTTTTACTCCCGCTCATTTTCTGTCTCTCTTCCCGTCCCTCTCTTTCTCGGCTTTCCGCGGTATTTCGCAGTTGTACTCGACGCAAATAAATCGCATCGTCTATGTACTGGGTGTTCGCAAAACTCGCGATCAAATTTCCACGGTGTGTTGACCCCTCGCGTTTCTACATCGCGTTCGACTCGATCCGGTACGAGCACGGTTCGACGTGGCAGGAGCGGCAGGTCGATTTTACGCGAACAGACAGATCGTGTTCGTGTCGTCGGCTCTTTTTCATTTACGTCGAGTGATTTAACCTCTTCAGAGATAAATTTAAGTCAGAAGAAACTGGTTTATGATTTTTATGTGACAAATAAATATGACACCAGTCATATCACGGGATTACTCTTCTTCCTGTTGCGGAATTACGTGGCGAATATTTATTCATAGTTGTATTCATGACATGTCGACAGTGTCCGAAGAAAGAAAAAATTGGACTATCTACTTGAATCGAGATTGGGACGTTACTTTGGCGCTCTTAAAAAAAGTTTGCCCCTACTTAGACGACCTATAAACTAATAAAAACCTACTTTGACGATAGTGACATTTTTTTTAAATTTCTTGTTTGAACCACTAATTCTACAAATTAAATTTTAATGCTATCTTCGACCTGTTTTGATGCTAAAACGGCGAAAATGGAAATTTAAGATATCATCAAAGTAGAGATATAATTACATAACTAGAATTGAAATTGGAACCTATTTTGCTATCTTAACTCCTATCGTGTGGTAGAATAGAATCCACGGTTTAATATAGGGTCAAAATTTCAACTCGGGTAAACGTACAAGTGTATACGTGTATAATATATACGTGTCAGTACCCTTGAGAAGATTGATTCCCTCTGCCTGAGGCTAGATCTATCAGAAGCGAGTTATTGAAAAGCGGGAGGAAAAAGACGCGGACAATACATCCTTCGTTCAGAATCGTGCAATCGGATTTAACATACCGGAGAAAATCGTCAGTTCCTCATCCGTTTGACGGATGCTCCACTTCGGAATTCGTGAACTGCTAATTCGTCGGAGCGATCGGTGAGCGGAGGTTGCATGTGCGTGCGAATTAATTGATCACTCGGGTGCGAACAACAGGTGAATCGGATCGGAATAACGAGTTGAACGAAACGAAATCACAAGTTAAACCGCGTCAATGGTGTGACCCGACAAATCGAACTGTGCAGGAAACGAACCGACACTCCGTCAAAGACCGAATCCGAGAGGAAAAAACCGGAAAAGAAGGGCAGAGGGGACGAATGATGGGCGTTCGTCGGTTTTTTTTATACCTGCGCCTCGCCCATTTTTCCACTCAGGCGCTTCTGAAAGTTTTCCTCGACTCTTTCGTCGGTAAAAATTCGTGGGTTTAGTTTGTGCCCCAACTAGGCCGGTGCTTCTCTTATTGCGGCATTCCGGCCTCCCCTCAGTGGAATTAAGTCCGGGTGCGTCCCTGGAGCGCAGTTGTAGTCTAACTACGTTTTCGGGATCTTCATTGAAGTGTTCGGACGGAGAATCGGGTGAACACCGATCGTCGTGCTGTCGCCCGGTGACGTCGAAGTCGCGAAAATGCAAACGGAATACTCGGTATCGATTTAAAGTTTAACGCGAAATTAGAATCCGAATCGCGCGGAGGGCCGAGGGAGAGCCGAGAAGGCGAAGCGGAATGAGCGCGAATGAATTTTGAATGCGACTCTAGAGCTCGTTGAATAAAGCATTCTTCCTCCTCCGCCTTCTCGATTCCCCCGATGCGCCGTGAAAATTTGGTCGCGTGTTTTATGACCGGCCTGTATAACGTGCATCGTCGGCATACCTAATGCATGTAATGTTGATTTCTCATGTCCCCTATCTCTGGTTATCGACTTCATAGGCGATATTACCGCATAACTTAGCCTGGTTGTTACCTCGATTCTCGCGTGGATACCCGACCGCCTGCCAACGCCGTGTTCCAGCGATTACACCAATGTCCCGACACGGAATATAAAGCAGGTAAGAATTCGGCCCTCTTATCTCGTATCTCGCGCGCAACGGCAGATAAGGAACGATACGTAACGTCAATCGCGATATTTCCCTGCAGTCGAACGCACGACGGGTGTCGCACCGGTAAACAGGAAGCTCCGAAACCGCCGCTCATCGATCGCAACCTTTAAAAATTTACATTCGGATATCTTGCCGAGCATCTCGGCCGAAATGAGTCTAGAATTAAAATTAGATCGAGGTGAAGTTCGCCTCCTGCGTGAGATTAAGTAGAAAAATGGCGCGCGGCTTGCCCGGGGACAATTTGGACAATTAAACCCGCGCGAAGGAAGAGAGAAAGGAAAAAAGAGAGAGAGAGAGAGACCTTCGTGCATTTTCGATCGCACAATTTGACCTTAAGGTTCTTATTCGTTCTTATTCCGAGGAAGAATCCGCTTCACGGCGAAGGATCACGTTTGTGAAATATCGTTCGTTGCCGTTTCACTGCCGTGCGTGCTGTTTGCGCAAGAACAAAGCCTTCTAATGGCGGTTTAAAGTAAAGCCCTTTGCTCACGCTCCGTCCGATAGATATACAACTCCGATCACACCGCACACGTACGTGTACACGCACACACACCGCTGCTTATGCCGTAATGACCTTAAAGAACCTCATTCCGAGCGTACCACGTAAATGTCACGGGTGTTAATGCGTCCGCATCGGATACGGCGCGCGCGCTCCATAAAAATGAGTTACTTTTACCGTCTTCACGTGCAATCGGATGCCTCACGACGACGGCATCGACGGTTAATAACTGCTGGCCGTGAAGATGACCGACGCGAGAATGCGTCCGCGGCGTGCAACAACAATGCGCAAGGCCAACGGATAGCGTGGAAAATAGCGTACAAAAGCTCCCGTATGTTTTTATGCACACACACACACACACGCACGAGGCGTCCGCTTGAACGGGATATTTTCACGTACGTGAGCGATCTTCCGCCGTGAATAAATTATTCTTCGGAAGAAAGTCTACTTGGTACGATCGATAATTCGCCAGAGAATTCACCGCGGGATTCTAGTCGCAGGGAAACGTTTGGAGAATTAGAATTGCGCTCAAGGAAGGTTTGCCCACATCAAGGGAAGCATGAAATTATCCAGATGGATCCTCACGATTGTCATTTAAGGTTTCTTTTTCGGTGTTGTTGTTTTCATTGTAACGCGAAATTTGCTAAGAAAATTATTCTTCAATCTTTATATTACATTTTACACGACGTTGTTTTCAGTAAATTCTGATGAATTTTTTCATATTTCTGTTTCGTCACTTTGTGATAAATATGGTTGCCATACGAATCACTTGTGAGCAATGCAACCTGCACATCGACTAGCAAAGTTGCTGCCAAATTCATGTGTATATATATATATATGCGGGGTGAGGCAATAACCACTTTTCTCGCCGTGTAGTGAATTTCGGTACACAGCCGATGACGCAACGCGGGAACTTGTTTATGATTAATCCCCACGAATTGAGCTTTCTCTCTCATTGGGATATCGGCTGTGTTCCCAATTGCATCGAGAAAGAAGCGTCCAAACTGTGTATTGAAACCAAGTATACGATTAAAATTCTGCCGCGAATTCTGTCGCGCATCCTCCTGAGAGAAAGGCGCAGAAGGATTCGCCGAGCGAGGCGAATTAAGGACTGTCTACAATAGCCGTAAAGTATACAGTAAGACATAAGTACACGGAAAAAAAAATTAGTTTTAATTTAACGCTAGACGTTTTCATATATAAGCAAGAATATTATAATTACATTATTATAATTATTATTATAAACTTCTTAAAAGATTTTTAGTCTTGATCTCATTGAATTTGTATTGATGCAAGTATCGTTCAATTCCAGACTAAATATTTTCTAAGAATATTATAATATCCTTGCTTATATATGAGAATATCTATCATTGATTTGAAGACTATTTTTTTTTCGATATAGCAAACAAACTGACCAATTGGATTCTTACGGTCCAAGAATAATCGATTGCGGTTGGTCAATTAGCCTGCTTATGTCTTGTAGACGGTAGATGTCTTGCGTATTTATTGTAGACGGTCCTTTGCGCGCGATCGAGGATACGCCGAGTGGGCCTTTTTACGCGCGGCTATCTCGCGTTTACGTAACGCGAACGGATGATCTCTGTGCGAGAGACGTCGGCGCCGGGTCGGCCGGTTTCTTACGGAGATTCTCTCGCGATGCATCTCAGGCCGCGCTCAGACGCGCATGACACCGCGCGTCGAAAAGTTCGCCGCGAACTCGCAAAGTTCGCCGCGGGAAGACGCGTCTCGCGCTCTTGACGAACGTATGCGCACGACCTACTTGCTCCTCTGTTTACTCTCACTCGATCATCCCTGTACATCCCTCGAGCCGAACTTTTTATTCCCACGGCGATCCGCGCGTGATGCAAATTTCGCGTCTTCGTTCTACTTATGCGTCTCTCCTATGCTTTCCTCCCTCCCTCCCTCTCTCTTGCCCCTTAATGCACTCTTCGTTGCGGATGCTTCGCCCCGAGGAAAGATCGTCGATTCATCGTACCCCAAGTAGGAATTTGCTACTGGTCAGTACCGAGAATTATCATTATCAAGTATCTATATACAGTAATTATTGATCAAAAGTATTCTTCATAATTTTTCGAATATTTATCAGAATCTTTCTCGTATTTGAATATTTATAAAATATCTGCTACCTTCATCTTGAAAATATTTTATAAATATTACGTGCTGTCTGGGCCAGTACTGGACCAGTACCGAAACATGACGTTCGCTTTTCGATACCGGACTACGTACGGTGATGCAACTACCCCGTGCCGATTCTGGGTCAGTACTAATATTTATTTTAATATTGAGCCAGTACTGAACCAATATCGAAACATGACATCTGCTTTTCGGTGCCGATCCAGTATTGTACCAGTATCCCTGTACTGGCAGACTGTACTGGCATACGATTCCCACATGGGACGCAGTGTCTTATCATTCGCGATCGGCATTCGGCGGGCTCGTGCGTGACGGACGAACATGCCCAGCCTGGATGAAACTTCAGTTTTGACGTTTTAATTAAGAATATATCGAGGATATCAACACACCGAGAGCAGTTATTAAAGCCGCCTGAGGCCCGTTTAATAATAATCTATTACGCGCGCATGCAACACGCGGGTATAAGGCTAAACACGAGCGAGTTCTCGTCGATTAGGGGCGGAAAGTCGGGGCCGACGGATTAGCCAACCCCGAGCGTTTCGCGCGAGCTCAGGCAATTTTTGTGAAAAACGGCGCTCGCGCGCGACTACGTCGCGAGTGCACACGAGTAGTTACGCGAGCCGCGAGAAACGAGGCTGCGTGATAACTATTAATTAGTCCCACCGCCTTGACAGCGGTAATTTCGCAGTTGAGAGCGAGAGGAAGGTGGGAGAGAACGAGCGAGCGGCGATGTGCCGCCGCGGATCGCCGCCGCGTTTTCGGTGACGGTGACAATGCATTACCGACCTCCTCTAATCGGAGAAAGTACACAGTCTTCGTGCACCACGTTCTCCCCTTTCTCTTTCTCTCTCTCTCTCTCTCTCTCGCTCACCGGAGATGTATGCCCGCCGCTCTACTCCCTTATACTCGGCTGCATTAACGGCTACGTACATCAGCGCCCGCATACGCTCGGCCGCGCTCCGCAACACACAAAACACAGACACACACATATATACAGGCAGACAGACCGTGTACATACGAACGTAGCCGCGATCGCGTATGCACACCCACACACACGCTCGTTACGTGCATGATGCAGCGGGATACACGTGCGCGCATCTGCATATATATGCGCGTGCACGGCATATAACGCGGGCCATGTAATCCCGTATTGATGAACGAAAGCCCGAGTGCAACGGTATTTCAGTAACCCGTCTGGAGAACGGCCCAACCAACGTGACTAACGAGATTAACGTTGCTTGTGTCATTAGTTTATTCATCGGTCGGTCGGTCGGTCGGTCCCGCGGACGGATGTTATTTTACCCGCGTCACCGCGTCGCGCGCTGCACCTGGAAAAACGCGAGAACCGGTGACGCACAAAGCGTGAGCGCGCGCGCGACCCGGTGCATTAGTCCGGGCGAAGTTTCCCGAAGCTCTTCTCTCCGCGGAAACGACGAAACGATGACACCTAGCGCACATAAAGAGCGTAACGTCGGGTATGGGCGACTTTTTCTCTCTCTTTCTCTCTCTTCCTTTCTCGGTCCCATCGGGAGCCCGAGCTAATAATTTTTAGAAACCTCCAACGGGAGAGGATAACCAAGCAAGGGGTTTGTTATGCATTTTTTAAAGCGCGCGAGTGAATATATACTTCCGAAAGTACTTGCGGAGCAAATACGTTCTTGCTTCTCTCTCTCTCTCTCTCGCGCGCGCGCGCACGCGTGGTCGAATATTTATGAGTCACTTTGAAAAATTGACGAGCGCGCTTCCGAGCTGAATTATTCCGCGGGACTGCCTGATAGCCGGGGACCTGAGGCTTCGTTAATGTCATTAGTTTCCGCATGCAGCGCGTCTCGCCGGAGATCAGTCCCGAAATGTATTCATCCGTCGTTTCGTTCGACTTTCGAGAATTTTTCTGTTATTCTTTGTTTTTACTTCGGCAGGATGTTAATTTACGGGACTGATTGGTGGGAGGAAATTGACGAAGTTCGCGGGAAACACACGACGAGCCGCGACATTTTCTCGCCGCGGAGGCATCGACTCGAGCCGCTTCGAAGACGAGCGAGCGACGTTACCGTGCTCGCTCCTCGGCAATTCTGGGACACCTATAGATCCAGCCCGAAGGCGGAATAAGAACGCCACGATAACGAGCATTGATCTGGGACTGACGGATTGCTGAATCCAATCCGCGGGGGTTAAAAATGGATCCTCGCACCTGGAAGCACGGGCGACGGCGTCCGTCCGCGGGCGCACGACATTCCGAGATTTCTTCGTATCCCGAATCTCATTAAGCAACATCGGCGGGAGTCACGCGAGCGCAACGGGAACCGTGATTCGAGACTTCGAACGCGAATTCGAGCGAGTTCGTAGAGCCTCGACGTCGCGACGCGACGCGCCGCGCCGGGTGGAGTTCCTCCTCTCGGCGCTGCACCGTTTTACTGGAACGCATCGTATCCGGGTAACACGATCGCTAACATTCGTTCCGCGGAGAATACCGTCGCGAAACTTGCCCCCCTTCCCCTTTCTCCGGTGTACGGAGAGTGTTCCCGGACACGCACCAAATAACAGTCGGGGAGATCGATCCTCGGGCCAATTCAGAATAGACTCCTTCGGCGACGGTCCCCGCGTGGCTTAGCCTCGTGATGACGTTCTACCCGAGCAAGGTAACGACGCGGTCTTGTACGCGAGCCAATGAGAAACGTCAAGTCAAACGCGTCTCGAGCCAAGCGTCTGGTCGCGTCTTCGCAAAGTCTCCGGTCGCTCCGAAGACGAGGACAATTCCGCGAGGTTGGAGTAGAACCACGCGAGTCCCCGTCTTCAATTCGGGAGGGAAAAGACGAGAGGGAAGAAAAGTGCAAGGGGCCGTCGTGTATACGGGAGGAGGAGCAGAAGGTGCTTTGGTGCGTTCACGAGTCAAGCGCGACCCTCGACGGCTCGCTCGCTCGAACTCGCTCCGAGGACGGTTCGGAGCAGCTTTTCGCTCGCTCACCGTCGCCGAGGATCGGCGTGATCGTTTCGCCGCGGCAACACGAGGCAGGCGAATCTCGTCCCTAGGCCGATCTTGCGAGCGCCGCACGACGTTGCGGACGTCTTGTATTATCGATTGACGAAAGTTATGTGGAGGCGACTCGCCGCCGGGGCACAGCGATCGTAACGCGAGCGAGCGAGCGAGCGAGCGAGCGCGCGAGGAGACGAACGGAGAAAATTCCACCCTCGCGCTCTCGCAACCCTCCGCCTCGTCGCGTCCGCTTCCTCCTCCACCTCCTCGTCTCTCACCTCGCTCTCCTCGCCCTACATACCATTCTCTACGCTGCTGGACTTTTTTTCCGGTTCCCCGCACCCCGTCGAGTCGGGCTGCTCCGTTCTCGATCGTCGATGAGAGCGAGGCGCGAGAGCGAAGCGGCCCTTCGATATTCACCCGCGGCAAGACTCGCGATGGCTGGCGACGAACGGGCACACGGAGCGCGAGGTCGGGGGGATAATGCGTGATCTCACTCACCCTCGCGGGTTAGACCGTCGCAATGGAAGCCTCGTTGGCAGCACGGATGACGGTCGTACTCGCGTCGAAAACGGCAGTAGTGGCAGTGGCTGGACTGACGACAGCATCCACGACGGTATCGGAGGTGGCGGCGACGGCGACGGCGGCGGCGACGATGACAGTGGCTACGGTAACAGCGGCGGCGGCAGTTACGACGACGTCGAGGACGCTGTACGCGGAGGACGTGACGGTGGCAGCAGCGCTGGCAGCTACGTTGGCGGTGGCGGCGTTGGTGCTGATAGTCGTGGTCGTAGCGGCAGCAGCAACAGCGGTGGCAGCTCCTCGAGCGACGTTGGCGTTAGCGCGTACTGACGGCGAGCGGCGTAGCTGGTAGTAGTCACTTCCCTCTTCCGTACGACCCGGGCTCGACACCATCTCCTCGCTGGTCCGATCGCGCGCACACCCGACGACGCCGACGCCCGCACTGCTGGCCCGCACGACGACGACGCTATGGCACCACTGTGCTCGCGCTACCACGAGTGACATCGTCGCAGTGTCATCGTCGTCGCGCCCCTGGCGTGCGCCCCGTTTTTCGCGTGCTGCTGGCGCCCGATCACCCGTTTGCGACGACGGGGGGCGCGAAAGGAAAAAAAAAGTAACGAACGAACGTACGGACGGGCGAACGAACGAACGAACGCACGCACTCACGCCGCGCTCTGTCTCCCTCTCTCTCTCTCTCTCTGCCTCCCTTTCTCTCTCGCGCGCGCTTTCTCTCTCTCTCTCTCTCCCTCTCTCCGTCTCACAGAGACAGTACTCGCACGGGGACTCGGAGAAGACGCTGGTCGTCCCCCGATCGACTGCACGACACCGATGCCCGCTGATGCCAGGAGACGCCCCAACGCGGGGCACCCAGTTCGACGTATGGCGAGCGACGGCTCACCCCGCGATCCGCGTCTGTGCCTCGGCCCGACTCGCGCAGTGCCGTAGCGCGTGCGGGGGTGGCTACCGGATCCCGTCGGGGCGGCGGGTGGACGGGCGCACCCCTCTCGCGACCTTAGCCCTTCCGCGCGGCCCAAGCGTTGCCGCACCCGCGCGATAGTACCTTACGCTTACTCGACGAGCCCGCGAGATCGTTCCTCCGGCAGCATCCTCGCGAAGTCCCACGCTCAACCGACGATCCGGTCCCCCTCGAGCCGTCGACACTCCATCGGCGACGAGTCGCGACTGGAAGATTCTCGCGGCCCGAGCGGAACGCGCCGCTTTCCGCCGCCGACGAAACCGCCGCGCGTTCTCGCTCGACGGACGCTTTTCCGCGCTCGCGACCACCGCCGGACGAACTTTTCCCACCTCCGACGATCCACCCTAGCCGGACGCGAGAGGCGAACGCGCGTTTAGTCGCGGGCACCGCGAGCCCTTCGGGGTGACCTGGAGCCGTCGGGCATTCAGCGGCAAGGCGGGGGGCTAAGGAAGCCCTTGAAATCAATAGCCAGCCGCTACTGCCGCCGCCACCCTGATCAGGCTGCTCTGCGCTGCATCCGTCGCTCCGCCACCTCCACCGCCGCCTCCACCACCACCATCGCCACCACCACCGACGCCGCTTCCACCGTCGTTGCCGCCGCCGTCGCGCCACCCTCTACCCCGTATTCCCGATTAATCCGCACGGCGTGGCCGAGGAAGTCGTGTGTCCGACTTTAGTTCGCAGCTGAACGTCTCCCGGTACGAGCGTCATCGGCCACCCGGCCTGAGGCCATGTGTCGTGGGAAAACAAGGGGACGCGTTCTATGGAAATCGGTGGCCGCCGCTTGATCGGTCATTATGACGGCTCCTCGCGATCGGATGCGGTCAAGTCCCTCCCGAGAAACGCGTCCTCTCGCTCGACCCTTTCCCTCTCGCCGAAAGACCGGCGAATAGATCGCGAGGCAGCGGACGACATCCGCCCCCGGACGCGCGCGAGTTCGACGTCGCGAAAACCCGTAATAAACGTACAGTCTTAGCGATTTGAGCACGGTAATCGTGACAATGTAATTCGGTATAGTTTCAAAGTTTCGGGAAAAAAAACTGTTCTCTTCTCCGATTTCCCGCGGATTTCTTCGGTTTCCGCCCCGAAAGTATAAAAATTCGTTTGAGAAAGCTCACGTGTGTTCGAAGGTGAACGCCAATTAACATCGATATTACAAATTCCCATTTGACGATGTAAATGTAAATGTCGACAATATAACGCGTGTCATGTAACAGTTACATTGTCGAGGAAATTATAATATTGCTGTTATGTTAATTGATGTTCCGGTTGAAACCCGCCACATTCACTTTTTTCCTCAAAGCAGATAAGAAACCAAAAAAGGTCCGCGAACAAATTCGACAAGAAACGGGTTCTTCTTTTCCGAAACTTTAAAACTAATTCGCCACGTCGGACACCGGAACCGCGAGTCTGAATAAAGCATCGTCGTCTCTTGATTTTTTAATTACCTCGAGCGTGGCAAACGTTAAAGCCGCACGCTCGGAACCAGGTCGCCGAACGATGTCGTGGCGGCGATTTTGGTCTATCTCAATTCTTCCCTCGTCATTCGCCGCACACGATCTCCTTCCGCGCGCGGTATTCGCCGTCTTCGAAAGAAAAGGCCAGAGAAGACGGAGAGAAGATGAAAATACGCGCTGCAGCGTTACGGTATCTCCGGCGAGGATTTCGCGGCGAGCGTTGGCGAGCGGACGGCCGCGCGACACACCGGCCGAGTATGAAATTTTTAACGCGTAGCGTTAAGCGGAGCGTTTAACCGTAAGTCGAATCGATAACCGCCAAGTAATGACAATAAGTAAGTAACGAACGTCGGGAAATCGTCGACCGACGCGAGAATCGTCCCTCGAAGCGCGCGGCGCGAGGTAGTTCAAGGAGAAACCGTATCGAAAGCCCCCCTCCGTCCTCCCGCTCGCTTGCTCGCTCACCCCCGCTAACTCACTGACGCTCTAAACGGAGATTATTATTGCGATCGTGTCCTACATTTGGTGGCTTTATATTTTAACGCTCTTACCGCAACGCAAGGGTGGATGCGACCTTCCGATGCGACCGAAAATATAGACGCGTGTGGCAGGGAGAGAGAGAGAGAGAGAGAGACGCACGGGATCGCGGTCCGGTTGGTTATGAGTTGACCTACTCCACTTCGGATCTACCTACGCGCGCACTTTCCGGGGGACGCTGCCCCTTTTTCGGAAACTGTCTCGCGCGTCACGGGGGTGGCCGCGAATCTCTCGGCGAAATCCCCCGCTGCGCCACGCGCGCGAGCCACCCCCGTGCTCACCGCCTCCCACCACCTGCTCGTTCTCGATTTCACACGCGAAATTTTCGCGATCGCGGGCTCTCTCGTGGGTCGCGCTACGACGTTCCGTCGTCCATTGATATTCACAGGAAGCAATGTTTCATTGCGATAGCAATCTATTGATCTAACGCTCAGGAGTCGAACTGTTACATTCGTTCGTGTGTGTGTATGTGTATGTGTGGTCGGTGAATCGGGAAAATACATAAGTCTATTTTTACGGCAGATAGAGGTGAACTTAACGTATAACGGAGGTCAATAGAACTATTCGTAGTACGTGTTCCATCTCGTTGCAAAATGCCAGGCGCGCGCGCGCGATCCGAACTTGGCGTTGTCGGGTCAAGTGAGGGTCGCATATGCGCGCTCTCGTACACTGAAAAAAGAATTTGGCAGCGATTTTGGTTAAATAGGTTTCAACCAACTGTTTGATTACCGCGACCAAATCATTTAGTACCGTATATTGCATATAATATATATTACATCCGGCAAACACCAACTAACATTAACATAACATCAATGTATTATAACTTCCCACCCAACAATGTAAATGCAATATAACGCGTGTGTTATGTAACGGTTGAGCGAAGTATTACAACATTGATGTTATATTACCGTTGGTTGATGTTTGTGCTGGGACAGCAGAGACCAGGGCTAGTTGGCTAAAAGGGCAAGTTGGCTAATTGATTACTTCTGATTTTCTAACTGGTTACAGAATCGAACAAATAGGGATCTTAAAACCATCTTTGACATGTTTGCAATCTTTGTTTGCGCGATTCTGCAATCTGTTAAAATTAATAGCAGGAATAATCGATTAGCCAATTTACCCCTTTAGCTAACTCCGGTCTCTCCTATACGATACTAAATAATATGATTGTAGTAACCAAATAATTCAGTTGAAACTATTTAACCGAATCTTGGTAACTGTCACCAAATCTTTTTTAACCTTAATCTAAACATCTTCGATGAATAAATTCGGGACGCGTCTCTCGACGATGCTATTTTCGGAATTTGGATTCAGGCGAGTTGAGTCGCGCCTGTAGATCGACGATTCAATCCTCGAAACGCATGACTGGTTGCGGAAGTATAGTCGTGAGAGGAGGGAGGGAGGGGCGATTGTACGGACAATATATATATATATACATAACATTCGCTGTATCGAAACATCTGGAGTCTATATATGGTGATACACTGTTTAATAGAATACTTTTATTCAAACACGAGTGTTAACGAAAAGGAATACCGCTGTTAATAGAGATTAGTCGCACGTGACGTTGTAATCACGCATGAAGCGAAACCGCAAAACTCGATAATCATATGTATAATCGTATCGTAACAATCTTATATAGATCATATACAACAAATTCTTCGTACCTGCGATGAGATCTAACGTAGTGCTCGGGAAATGTCTATGAATTGTATCGCTATCGCTTCTTTGCGCGATCGTAATCGTACGTCTTATTTTTGTTTTTTCCCTACGAAGTAACGGAGAACGTCTCTGGTGCAGATAAAACGCGCGAGATGAGAGACATGCAATTTACTCTTCTTGCCTGTGTATGCATGTACGTGTGTATATGTGTATGTATGTTGTGTATCTGTTGTTACATATGTGAGTGAATATACATATATATTTCAAATTTGTATGTTACAATATTCCGTTTTACAAAGACGCGACATAGATCAGGTTCGAGTTTTAATAAAATTTATAATTAATAAGGGGGTATATATATACACGTAAAATATTTATATATGCGCAAGGAAAGAGAGATGGAATCTGAGTTTACACGATTTATCTAAGAGATCGTTCTTTCGCTGTAAGAGTCGCTGAATTCTTCCCGCTCTATTCTTTCTCTCTCTTCCTCTCTCACTTTCTTTTTTTCTTTCGCCGCACGGCCGAACGTTAGAGGAATGTTAGAACTTGTAAAAATAATACTTTATCGGGATCTCTGGAGTTCCGCATCACCGAATCAGAAACTCGTACAGCGACGACGGAAGTTCACACCGATTACAAAGTACACACAGTCGATCGAAACGTCGTCAGCTACTTTTCTCCCGCTTCTACCACTGAATCGCGTCTCACACGCGTCTACTTACAATTTAACAGTGTGGAACAGTATTCTCTGGTATATTACAGCCGCGAGACACGGGAATTCGGTTTATAGTTTCGCTATAGAAAGGTTTACCAAACTGTAGCGAGGTGTGTGTAAAAAAACTCTCGGAGCTAGAGATAAAGGAAGCCAGTAAAAGGTCATGAAATCGTATTAACGCTATTGCCTCTAGTTCTAAGGCACAGTTATGTAAATATTTCTACACCTGTGTGACATAAGTATTACGTGCTCGACGATATTCTCTCTTAACTGTGACCACCAGCCCGTCGCGACCGCGTGATCGGTAAACCCCGACCAAAGTCCGAACGTCGCTTACGGACTCCTCCGCCACCTGCTCTTCCTCGAAACGATACCATGTCCATGTGAAAGATCATACCGACGATTTAGTTCCGGACGAGACGGTTCGGCAGATATAAGGTGCGAAATTCAAAACCCTCCGCCATGTGATATCCGAGACATATCTTTATTCGTTACTTTTTGTAAGACAAACATAAAGAAATAAAAAGTACACTGAAGCGTCAGACGTAAATTCAATGCATTAACGGTTTCTCATTTAATATATCAACGCTGGCGTTTATTATGCGACCAGCACAACCGATTCTTGTTGGATCATGCGAACCACTACTCTTCGGCCAGCCACCGCCTCTAACAACCCCCTTTGCCCCCCCCCCCCCCCCGCGGATCCCCCGGCTATGTGTGATGTTACACGTTATTAACAAATTTTCACACACACACACACAGATGGACATAGTATGTATACATCGGTGTTGAGAGCGAAATGCGGCCGCGAATAACGATTCTGGATATATACTTATATATATATATATATGTGCTTGTAAATGTGTCGGTGTTATATATATATACTTTTTCACAACATACCGGCACATTCACAGGTGCACGTACAATGTGTATACTTTCTCTCGCAGCAAATGTATATGTGAACTATGTAAACTACACTTACAAATGCGTCCAAATCGTTACTCGCTACCGCGAAGTTGCGCTTCGTCTCAACCTCGCTGTGTACAACGGGAAATAATCGGGAACAACGACCGGCGCACCGGAGGAGCGCGCGCAAAACGAGCGAACGTAGGCAACAGTTAAAGCGCTCACGCTCATTACATCCGCGCGTCGGACGCCGATCCCGTTTCGCCAGTCGTACAGTATGATTACAACGTTCGAATAATATCATGCGGAGGAAGATGCCTAGATCCAGTGTGTTGTAACGCAATAGCACCCTGACTCGTACGTGTGTGATCTCTTTGCACCGGTAATTGCGCGATTTATTTAAAAAATGGCATACAGGATCGAAAGAACTTTAATTTGCGATACAATCAGCGCGATGGAACATTCTCCCGATAATGAACGTGTATCTCGAGAATAATAGACGCAAGCTACAGGAATCGAAAAAAATTGGAAAAGCGGAAACCTTCACGTGAGAAGCGCGCAAACAAAAAAGTGAATTGCGCGAACGAACGTAGAGAAAACGTAACGACCGAGCGGCCGCCTAGCACTTTCTAATCGAGTCTCTACCGGTGCCGCTGGGCATTATGTTAAACAGAAAGTAAATGAGCAACTCGCTTTTTTTCTTTTTTAAATTAAACCTCTCGCCGGATCTGTTATAAGCGCACACACCCGTAACGAGCAGCTCTATTAATGCAGACCACTACCGTTCGTGTTTATAGCATTTATTATGAACATCCGAGTAACGTAATGTCTGGAGTCTGTGTCTGCGATCGAACGATGGCATGTGACGGCAGAGGACAGGCTAAAAAAACACGGGGGCGGTGGGGATACACTGAGGTATACAATAAGATGAAGGCTGTTCAGATTAGTTTTCCCAGCAAGTAGCCGACTATAACCATGGCGATGGCGATGAGGACACTAGTTGATGTTGGAGATAACTGGCTACTGCTCTGCGAGGATAGACCTCTAGCTGCTGCAAGGTTACCGTCGTTGCCCAGTGCCGCGTTCCGCCACTTCATTAAATCTTCCTGCGGACAGAGAATGCGTGGCTGCATCAACGAATATGTCACCAAGCGATTTGTAATAATATAAAACTAATGGCTGATTTCATCGTTCCTATGTTCAAATATTCAAGCGAAATTGAAAATCGATAATTATATGAAAGATCAAATGATCATATTACATGAAAGAGATAAGACTCGTAATCGGAACTTTTTAGAAAATTTGACGAACTCAGCCATTACAGGTTAAATATGCAAAGTTAAATAATTGTTTTTATCTCCAAGGACGTACTGCTGAAATATGCTTGTGTAATATTAATAATTACTCTAAGTTGAAGATTTTCCTGCCTAAGAGTGCTTTCTTCTACCCTAAGCTGATTAACCTCTTGTGCGGCCTTTAACAATTTCTCTTCTGCTTCACCAAGTACCTGAAACGAATGCACAGTTCGTAAGCACCATGGGCATATCTTAATTCGATACAATTCATTACATTCTTACTTTCGGTGATGATTTGACTGAATCGCCAATCGCCTTGTTCTTTCCATTAGTCGTGTTAGAATCTGCCTTTGTTGTTGTAGAGGTTGCGGTTGTTTTAACCGTGGTGGTACTGGTCACGGGATTTTCAAAGACGCACTTCAGTTTGGAATCCATTAACTGATCTGGATTTATGTCTTTCCACTTAAAGAGAGATCAAATTTATTATGACGAATAATAAGGCTTGAATATATATATAATATACATGCTTAAGTATGGCTCATTATTTGATTAAGAAAATTGCTGGAGCAGTGTTTATTAACATTAATATTTAGTTTTAATAACATTCACACTTACCACATCAATTGGATATTCATCATCATCATCATCTGGCGCTATTACAGTCTGCACCATGAATTTGTGTTTACTTTTCTCCGCCGGATCGAAATCATATGGTTGTAAGCATACTGTAATCAAAACAGTATGACATTTAATTTTAATAAACATCTTTGAATTTTACTGATATAAATAACAGCCTTTGAGAGACATAAAATAAGTTTGGACAAAAATTCTCATGGAAATATAAAGACAAAACTTATATTACACGGTACATGACTGACCCGCTATTTCAGTGACATCCTTTGCCTTGAGAACTCCAGAATTTGGACGCACACAGTATCTCTTTGGGGCAGTTGTCTTTATTTTAAAATATACTTTGTGGGTCGTTGGATTGATGAGTTTTATGTAAGACGTGACAGGACCTCCTGTAAATGGGCCTGTAACAAAATAAATGATGAGATAATTCGCTAATAAATTAAAGCTGACGTGCGGTAACTTATACGCGTGCAAAATTCAAGAGTTGGAGAGAGAAAAACTTCTTACTGTGACTTATTATGTCCATTACAAAAAAGTCACAATGATTAAAAGATATACAATCGGAGAGACCATTGTGGATATAAAAAAAAATAAACATGTAAAATGTAAAAAACGTAAGTATTAACGCATCCGATCAATGACGAGACTATTTTTCTCTGAGCTAACATTGATAAAAGCGGCTATGAGTAATTGTCATCGTGTTCTAACCACACGATCAGCGAAGTGTCAATTGTCAATTCAGCAAATTATCTTCTTTTGAAACGCGATACACTGCGAATAATAAATTCAAATCTGAATTTACTGTTCGCAGATCCAATATATTTCTGCCTCGTCGAAATAAGAATTCTGACAATTGGTTATCACACAAGTAAAGCTTAACCCGCGGAATAACGAATCAAAGAGATATTGCTTAATCAATTGCAATATAGCAATAAGGTAGCAACTGCAAATTCGCGCAATCACTTCATTTAAACGATTCTTACAAAACTATATGCGTATTTATATTAAATGTATGTAAATATATGTAATTCAACGCATTCGCTCGACGTGTGCACGACAAAACCCAACATATCGGGGGGAGAGAGGGAGGGGAGAGAGAGAGAATCAATTCAGGGACAGGTCGATTGGAAATTCATGACGCGATTACGGCGTGTTTTCGGCTCGAATGTGCTTTGATCCTGATAATGAGAACACCAAGCGCACTGATACGTCCCTTGCGCGAGAAGCGCACGCACAAGTGACTATTTTTATTTCCGCGCCTCTCTTTACATGTGTGCAACAAAATGGTCACATCGTCGAAGGACAGTTTACAGACACCTGGTTCTAAACGTGATGATTGAAGTCGCTCGCGCTCGTTTCCGCGACTTGATCGCTCGCGAATAGTCGAAAGAGGAATGCGGTAAACAGACGCGACTCTATGTGCCGCCGCACGTATACACATCGAAATGGACCTTATTATCCGCACGCATTGCGATCGTACAAAATTCACACATGCAAGCGTCCACCTCCGTTACGCGGAGACGATTCCGAAGAAAAACACGTGACCTCGATGAATAATGTACGTGGGCTGAGACGAGAATGAATTAACGTCCTGCGAAATTCACAATTAATATTGCAATTAATCAGGGGAGGGGGGGAGCGTCTCGTCGGAAAATCGCTTCGGCGAGCAATGTTGCAGAAATCGCGATCTATCACCGGCTGGTGTTAGTATCCGATGACGAGGCATAAATCTAACGAGGTTCTTATAGATTAGGCTACCGTATATAGTGCGCGCGCGAGAGAGAGAGAGAGAGAGAGAAAAAGAGAGAGGGAGAGAGAGACAGAGTGAAGTGGAACAGCGGTGTGAAATTCAAGGAAATAGCGATAGATAGGTTTTCGCCGCCTTCGTCGAGGGCTACCGATCGCTCGAGGAAAACGAGAGCGTCGGGGCTGCGATCGATCGACAGCGTGTTTCCACATTTTTCGAAACGATCGCGCATCGACCGACCATTCGCCCGATCTCCCTTTCTCTCTCTGTCCCTCTTCCTTCGGCGATTACCTATTCCGTCGTGGGAGGGAAGTCGTCGCGTAAAACGCCGACGCGAGAACGAGCAGAGGGCGCGAGCTAACGGCCCTCGCGATTCTCCGCAATTTATGCTTGCATGCTCGCGTAACAAAGCGAAATTCCCTCGATATGCCACGGTGAATCCGGGGAGAATCGAAGATCGTTGCCTTCGCGCTCGCTCACTCTGTCTCGCTCGCTCTCGCACGGACTCGCCGCTCGCTCGTCTCGTCTTTATCTTCATCTCTTTTCCGTGATCACTTTCTCTCATTTTGACAGCGCATTGACGTACGGGCAGATAGGGTTAGGTATGAGTTAGCGACATTTGCACGATGCGGAGGGAACGCGCGGCCTCGGACGCGAGCTCGAAGTTCGTCGCGGCACGGTGTACAGGTTGTCACCGTGTCGCGCCGTGCCGAAAGCGGGGAACGAGCGAGCGTGCCAAGGAGCGTACATACGCCCGGGCGGCGGGCGGACGACGAATCGACCTTACGTCATCTTGACACACGCAGCGCGACGAAGCTTCGTGTGTAAGCTCGTTGAAAGCGAACGCGGGCGGTGTACGCGGCGCGTTCGCTTCCACTCTCTACACTCGCGTTGCGAACCCGACGCGGACGTTGGCGAAGACGCGACGTCGAAACGCACGACGGAAAACAGCTTCTTTCTCTGTTTCTCTCTCTCTCTCACACTCTCATACTCTTTCTCTCTCCCCCCTCACCCTCTCATCCTTTCTATCTATTATCTATCTATCTAGCTCTCGTAGTGTCTCAGCGTACCCCTGAATCGCAGCTCGCCCTGCGGCTCAATGATTAAAACTTGCTCGGGCTTCGCCATCCTGGCTGGCAGGCCAAAAGCGACGTCTCGACGAACAATTCACGGCGCTGTTCGTGTCTTCCTTCCTTCCTTCCTGCCTCCTCCGCCTCCGCCACCGCCGCCTCCTCCCGTTCTTCTTCTTCGCGTCCGCTGAAGCTCACCAACGGTCGACGCCGCGTCTGGCGGCCGTGTATTGACAAGTTCGTCCCGGTAGATCGCTCGCGACTCCCCGCTCGGCTGCGTCGGCCGTATCGTGTCGTTTCGTGCCGTATCTTCCCCGAGATTCCGTTGGACTGATTCTGATTCGCGGCCCGCGCCGAATACGCATGCGTCACGGCGGAAATTAACAGAGGCGCAGAGGCTGTGTTACGTCACGGCCGCCGCTCAGTAATGGTGCATTTACATTGCACCTCGCGGTCTGGTATGTACGACGTGACTGTGTAAAGGCGGGAGAATTTGTTTTGCGGAAACTCGACATGTCGTCGCGAGATATAATGAATGTCGGATTATCACGCATCGGACGCGGGACGTAGCATCAATCGTCCGTGATGGCTTCTTTGTCCAGAGACACTTGCACCTTCTGCACTCCGTGTTCCTCTTGATACGTTGAAACAAAAGAGTTGATGTATTTTATTATCGATTATATTTTTTCTTAAACATCGAAAGTAATTAATTCATGTGTTCAATGTCTTTATGATTGTTTAACGTTTAATGATCAATGAATGAATTTATTTTTCAAGATACATTAAAAGGATGTCTCGTACGTTTTGGAATAGTATTACTTAAAAAGTGAAGGTATGCCAGGCTTATTGTTGAGTTGCACTACGACTTAAATTTTTCATTGGGGAAAGTAGCGCCTCTAGTGGAGACATTGAAACTAAATGTCTACGTCATACATAGAAATGAACTATTTTTAGGTAAGATTCAAACCTCACTTATCATGGTCAATGGTTTCACGGAGAAACCATTAAAGGGCAATAGGCCGCTCATTGGATGTCAAGTACATATTTATAATTAATATTTCGTGAATTAAATTGAATTCAACAAAACGTTCAAACATAGGTCACATATTTTTTAAATATTTATTGTATTAAACAGTAGATCAGTGGGCACAGTTATAGATTTTGTAATTAATTTCTGCATTTTGTAATTACAATTAATATATTATTGTGAATTAATGTTTATTGTAATTATCTTTTGTCGTCTGTCTTTAATTTTTTCAAATTACGATATAGAGTCGCAAAATATTTAAGACGACAAAAAATTAATTGGCACAACTTAAATTTTTACATATATACTAAATTAATATGTATTTTTACAGGTACAACATCTTATCTATTACTACTCATATATAAATTGAGTTGGACAAAATGAAAGAAATTTCCTCTGGATAACCGAGTAAACTGATAATCTAAGCAATATCAAACTAACCATCTCGCATTCAAGAAATAACTAAACAATCTAATAAATTATATATTACTTTTAATTAATGATAACTTTCAATTTTTGTCATTAGTTGGGAATATAAAGGAATATAGGAATTTATATTTGTAGAAGTCTTTGATGTACAATTGAGGAAAAATTTTAATTTTCAATGTTATACTATAATAATCTGTTGTATTAAAAATTCTATATGTATCATAGAACTTGTAAATACAGTACTTATGAAAAGTAATAGTATATAATAATCTTAATTAATATTAATATTGTATTGTCCATTAATATCTATTGCAATATATTTTTTGTCATATTTTCTTTATTTCCCCAACTTATGACAAAAAGTTATATCCAAAGAATAAATTGACACATTTTTTATTAAAATAATGTCATTTCTCAGAAGCAAGACTCCCTCTACAATTATTCAACAGTGGATAGTGTGAAACAAGCAATAAAGGAAATCTCTACACAGCCTTACAGTTTGAACGACATACATCTTGCGTTTCAGCTAAGTCTCCAATGGTGTAAGTCAGTTCAACAAAATAATTTTCGAGTTCAATAACCCCTTGACATAAAGAGGGGAGACGTCATTCATTTTATGTGCCATTGTAGACTTTGGCGTCTCCGAAACGTCAAGAACTGTCTCCGGCAGACGCCGTGCAGTATATTATAAGATTATTCAATTGTTTCACGTGCTTCGATTCTGTTTTATTTAGAATGTTCAAGATGCTCCCTCTTCTCAACAGTACCGATAACAAAATCGCATCGGCAAATCAGTAAATTAGAAAGAAGTACATTGAAAGCAGTATTCAGTATAGCAGTGATCTTGCACGGCGAATGCCATACTATATATTTGAATTTAGTACAAATTAGAAATAATCCTTGTAACATGTCTGAGTTGAATATATTGTGTGAAAGTGACGATGAAAGTCTAATGGGCTATTTTAGTGATGATAATGAGATTGAAAACGGTCATAAAAATGTTCATACTGTTGACTATTCAAGCGATGATTCAAATTTAAGTGAAGCTAGCTCCGTTCAACAAAATGCGCGTAAACGTGCAAGACCTACATCAAGCAGTGATGATTCTGATGTAGCAGATGAATGGAATTGGAAAGAAAAAGAAAACATTGTAAATATAAAACAATTTACTGAAACTTCCAGCATCAATCCTTTAGTTTTACGAAGATTGGGAACAAGTGCAACACCTCTGTGTGTTTTAAAACAACTTTTATGTGACGATTTTTTTGAAATGATAGCCAGAGAAACAAATAGATATGCAGCTCAAATGAAAACGAAACAGAATATGAAAATGAACGAAGAGTGGTTTCCATAACAAATGATGAAATCAGAGCATATTTTTCGTTATGTATTATAATGTCACAGGTAAAACAATCTAAAATAGACATGTATTAGTCAAAACGAAAAATATTAGAAACACCCATCTTTTCACAAACTATGCCTCGTAGACGTTTTTTGTCTATAACGCACTTTTTTCATTTTGTGAATAATGAGATGATTTCTAAAGAAGACAGAATACGAAAGGTTCGATCCGTGGTCGATTACTTGAATACCAGATTCCAACAATTATACATTCCGGAAGAAAATGTCATACACGAATCCCTAATGAAATTCAGAGGGCGGCTGAGTTACGCACAATTTATAGCATCAAAACGACCGAGATTTGTAATTAAATTTTACAAATTATGTGAATCCAATTTTGGGTACTGTTATCGATTCAAAATTTACACAGGACAAGATAAAATTGAAGGAAGTGATATACCTGTATCGCAAAGTGTAGTCATGGAACTAGCCAAACCCATTTTAGGGAAAGGATATACCTTATTTTTAAATAATTGGTATTCATCACCAAAATTATTTCAAATTTTGAATGAAAATAATACAAATGTTGTTGGAACGGTCAGAAAAAATCGAGAAAATATGCCAAATAAGCTGGCATCGTACAAACTAAAAAAAGGAGAAGTAAGAACATTATCTTGTAGAGATATTCTGTCCTTACGTTGGCTTGATAAGAAAGATGTATATATAATAAGCACTAAACATTCAAGAGCAGAAATGGTTGACACAGGAAAAATAAGAAGAAAGCAGGGAGGCGAGAAAGAAAATGTTTTAAAACCCAGCTGTGTAGTGGAGTACAACCGTGGAATGGGAGGTGTCGACAGGCAAGACCAATCTCTTGCATGTTTCTCACTTATGGAAAAGTGTGTCAAAGGATATAAAAAAATGTTCTTTTATATGCTTGATATTGCTATCTATAATGCTTATGTCCTATATTCTAAGTTACCTGGTTCACCAAAGTGATCGATTGTAAATTTTCAATTGAATATTGCAGAAGATATGTTACATAATTTGTCTCTTCCTAAATATTCGACACGTGACGGACAGTCACGCACATTTTCCTCAAAATATATTTTCAACTAATAAACTTGGACGTTCTACAAAGTGATGCCATGTGTGCGAAACAAAACGTATAAGAAGCGAAACAACTTGGCAGTGTAAAAAATGTCTAGTTGCTCTACATCTTCCAGAATATTTTGAAATTTTTCATACTTTAAGAGATTTCTAAATTATTATTTTATAATGTTACTTAATTATTGTCCATTAACATTATATATCAACCTGATTAAATGTTATATAGCGATGCAAATTTCAAAATAAAAAGTTCTGTTTCTAAGCTTGCACATAACTGTTTATTGAGCAAAATTAAATAATATTTTTCGGACGTATCAAATTCCGTTTTATTTATCTATGTCAAGGGGTTAAAGAACTTTAATTATTTTTCAGTTAGAAATATGAAAAGATATGAACAATGTATAGAGACTTCTTTAATTAATAACCCAAAAATTTGCTTGTTATTTGCAAAATAGTAAAAACTTTCTTATTCAGAGTGGCCTAATCTATAAGTAAGATAACTGTTGTATTTAGTGACAAGTTCAAAGTTTGAGATTCAAGATTTAATATACTGATATCTGTGTTGCTACATATAAATAAGTAAATAAACATATATATAAAATATTAAATTTAATCCAAATAATAAAAATTGTTGGAATCTGAACTATGTTATTTTTTATTATTTATTTCCTCTCGTTGCATTCCTGATGGAAAACCAAAACCGAGGAAATTCAAACCGAATTAAGTTTTATAAAAGAACCAGTATGCTGTTAGCCCATTGGACACCAAGTGCATTTTAATCACGAATTTTCAAAGACCAAAATAAATTCCATGAAATCCTCGGATTGGTGAAATATTTTTTAATTTAGATTTATCGTACGAAAACGTGTGGTGATCGATAACCATTTTTGATAATTCGGGTCGGGAAATCGCAGAAAGTATGGTGCCGTTTTTAAATTCAACGTCGCTTTAACTGCACATGTCAAAATGGCTACATTTTTTCAATACATAATGTGCAAAATAAAAAGAAAAAAATAATTATCCTTACGCACAAAATACTTGACACAATTCTAATATACAAAATATTGGAATAAACTGGTTGTGATTTAGATATTGCATCTTAATACATTGGCACTATTTAAGTAGTCGTTGTTTTGGGCAGGAGGTACTGACGTCATATAATCATGCGCGACAGTTACGTTTCGTTCGCGACCACTTCGGCGTCGTGTTGCGAACGCTCCGCGTTTGTCATTTATTTTTTCACCAACGAAAGTGGATTTCGTCTGTGAAAGAATGTCGGAAATGTCGAGTGAATGACAGACGAACGTTCTGTCTAAAAATCGGACCTTCCAAGCTCGGCAGCAACGATATTTCGTAATGTGCAGAATCAACGTTCGTGTGGGACATTGAGTATTATACGAAGATACTGTACGAATAGCGTGCCTGTATTTCCGAGAAAAATGTGATGAATATACTTTTCCTCTCTTGTCGAGGTATATGTTTCGAGATCCCCTCGAATCATCGTCGTATTCAATGCGATGTGTATCAATTACCAGTATCACGTATACGTGATCGATGAGAATCTAGCAGTGAAGAAGTATCAGTTGAGATATTGAGATACTCGCATCACGTGATCACACGCGGCAGTTTCATGGCGTTCGCCGCGGAACATGTCTCGTCATGACCGCTCCGTGTTCGTCGCGTCTTTTTAGCGGTCTAAAACGGATTTTGAGTTCTGCCGAATGTCAGAGTGCCGAATCGAGTGATGGGCGACCGTTCTGCGAATAATCGGATTGCTGGAACGCGACAAAAGACGACGTTTGGCGGTATTCGGAGCCAGCGTCCGTTGCGTGGCGTCGGTTATGTGATGCTCTACACAAGCGTTCCTATCCTTCCGAGAAAAGTGGAGTGAGTACATTTGTTTCAATTTGTCAAAATATACGCATCGAGATTCGAGCGAATCGCCGTCAGATAAACGTGATGTCTCTCTAGCATTGTCGCTGACTGTCGTCTCATCATGGCTTTTTAACGATCTAAAGCGAAATTTTTTTTTTATCGAAAGTCGGGAGTGCCGGATTTAGTGACCAACGTTCTGTGAAAAATCGGTCCACTGAAACGCGACAAAAGACGATGTTTCGCAGTATTCAGGGTCGGCGACGTCGAGTATGATACACGAATAGCGTGCCTGTACATGTTTCCAAGAAAAGTGGAGTGAGTACATTCGTTTCTGAGTACATTCGCTCGATCATGAGTACTTCTCGAAGCACACACTTCGAGATCCGGACGAATCGTCATCGGATTAAACGCGATGTCTCAGTTACCGATATCACGATCGTACGTGTCGGCAGGGTGAAGGAAGCGCCGTTTGAGATATTGAGATACTTGGCATCACGTGATCATACGCGGCAGTTTCATGTCGTCCACCACCGAGCATTGTCGTCTCGTCGCTCTTCCGTGCTCGTCGCGTCTTTTCGGCGGTCTGAAGCGGATTTTGCGCGCTGTCGAGTGTCGGGAATGCTAAATTGAGTGACGGGCGATCGTTCTGGCGTAAAAATGAGTCCGCGGGAGTTAGCGTGATTAGAGACAATGTCTCACGAATACTCAGAATCGGCGTCTTTCGCGTTGCGCCGGGAACATGGAGTGACACCGGTGAAACGTTCGTTTCTACTCGCCGATTCGTTGTCACATTTTCGCGCCTCGCGAGTGAGTGCTGTTCGATCGCGTCAGTGCGCTGCATTCGACTGCGTTCGTTGTTACCGGCGGTACGGGAAGCCGGGGAGTTCTCAATGCCAACGTGTCGTTCACACTCGGCCGCAAGATGTCGGACGGACGGGCGTCGTGTAGATGCTGCCATCTCGTGGAATGTCGGTGCGTCACGGAAGCGTGACGCGGGCCAGCGTGCGTGGAAGTTTCGAAAACGGGGCCCCTCGAGAGATTCGAATGCGCGTCGAGGCTCGAGGTAAGTGGCCGCCGCGCCGCGCTGCGCCGTGCGGATTGTAACGCGAGAGAGTTAACCTGAAAATGGCCGAAACGTGCGACTCGGTGGTGTCAAGTGCGGTGACCGGTGTCGCGGCCTCCCACGGACAGTCGACACTTCCGGAATCGCCGGCCCAGGGGGACGAGGAGGCCGCGTCCGGCCGTCCCGGTACGTAAACCCCCCGAAAAGCAGCGTGCAGCGCGCGCTCCAGTTCGTAACCCGTTTTATTCAAATGCGCGAGTGCCGAGCGCGGCCATGCAACAAGTGGCACGGAGCGCTCTTGCATGCCGGACAGGCACGTGTCGCGACGCCCTGGTGCCCCGCTTCTCTCGCGAGTCGACGCTCCCGGCTGGGGTTGTGCCCGTGTATGAGTTAGATTCGGCGTCGTTTTGTCTCTTAGCTTCACGTTTGAACGAGCATTCCTTTGACATATCGTGGCGGGTAGATCGTAGACAAAATTGCGAAAATATTTTGTGCGCTCGAGATTCGTCAATTGCCGATCGACGGTTGTCTCAAACCGCTCAGTGACGTTCATTGTAATCAGTGATCACTTGTTCATTGTAATCAGTGATTACAAATGAATATATGATTTGCTTTCTTGGAATTTTTATATACTAATCGTGTTATTTAAAAAAGGAGAGGGATTCATTGATGTTATGATTCAATCGTTTAATCAGTTTTTTTAATTGGATAGAGCACGACAGATTTCGATTGAATATCGTGATCTTTGTTTGTTTCAGTACATATGTTCGGAAAGTATTATGACGTTAAGCCGGTAGATTGTTTTGTGATATTATGATCTTTATGAATGCCATTGGGACATAGTCGTCTTTGACGTTTCGTTGTGCTCAGTTTCGGATTGAGTACAGGATCAGCTGTTGAGCGTTACCATCCTGATAGAAAGATCATTGTTAGACAGGTGATTGAGAAACGTCCATCTGAATCAGGCGCAGTGACACAACCAGTGCAGCACGATCTGGCCGATCGATAAAATATCGTTATCTCGAGAGCTGTGCAATGATTAGAAGAGCTGTATAGAATCGTGTAATTTTTGGAACGTTTCTGCGAAATCTACATGGTTTTTTTTTCCAAAATAAAATTCTATGTAATTAGATTATAACTGCATTTCGTTTCGCCCAGCCGAAAATTTTTAGTTAGTAATAAGCGAAGATTGCGTTTCAATCCTCGAATGTCTTCAGTTTCTGTTTTATTTTTAATTCGAGCAATACTCGTTTGGCCACGAGAACGTTGTATCTGGTCGGAAATATTAAACCTTGCGAGTCTGGTTTTCCTTTCTCCGCTGAGACATTTCTTACGTAGTCCGCGAAATATTCTCGCGCTCTCGTCTGATGTCACAAATGAATCAGACGGAATATACGTTCCGCTGTAAAAAAGCAACATAAAAAAAATGTAACGAGTTTCTCTCGGCGTCGTGTTGGACTTGTTACACACTGTCGTCTTCCTTTATTTTGGCATCGGTATTTTTGCGGTTTCCTCAAGCGCTATCGCGCGGCGATTATTGCAAACCACTACTGCATGTCTTTATTGTTGCGCGTATACTTGTTGTAAACTCCGAGAATGTATTTTGCCAAATATTGTTTACCGTTAACATTATGCCGAGGCGAGGTAGCAATTGCAAGAAGAGGCGTTTAGATTTGCAATTATCGACATTCGATAAAATTTTTGAAGAATTTTTTTCTAAATATATTGGAATTAGTGGAAATGCGTAACAAATGCACGACACATGTAAAATCATAATTTCTGTATCGCACAGAAGGAAAATATCTTTATATATTGTACAGGTATGTGGCGGTTGGTATTATCACGATTGCAATTGCCAACCGTTACGATGGTAATGCGCTTTGTACAAATATTTCACGAGGCACTTTTTGTCAAAAGTTTCAGTCGTATTATTAGAATGAAATATAATTATACAGGTTAATGTTTAGTAGTATAAGTATATCATTAAGATTGTTAATACCATTTTACCTTCGTAATACACGCGACTCTTCATAGAGGACACTATGTGAAGCCAATTCCGTGAGGATTAGTGCCGTTCCATAAATCTTGAATAATGTTTTTACATTATATTTGAGAGTTGTGCTATGCGAATATTTACATAATTTCAATTAAGCCTACAAGTAAAAAGAGTGATGTATAAATTTACATATATATTACGCCTATATTACTTTGAATTTATCAGCAGATTAATGGGGTATATCGTAAAAAATCCAACTTTATTCGCGAAAAAGGAATTTTGTTCCTAGGTATTTTAATTATTATTTAAGATATTGGTCCGTATTTAGAACGCGCTTACAACGATGTTAACACACTACCAAATTAAGAGATACGAGCATTCTCAATATTGTTTGTATTGTAAACGCGATAATAACGATACTCTTAGGAAAAATCGATAATTAGGCGTTTTCACAGCAAAATACCTATAAAGAACTAATTAGTTGACTGTTAGTGCGCTAACATCGTTGTAAGCGCGTTCAGAATACGGACTATTATCAATCATTCTAAATTATCCTAATTTTTACAAATGAAAGGATTCCACATAACTGCGCGAATGTTTACGATTTGTTTCGCGTTTCGACTTCTAATATTTAGCGACATTTACGTTTTATGCTTAAAAGCTCTTTATGTGCTTTCAGTGGAGGAGGATACGAAGACTGTGCCGGCAAATGAGACCGCGGAAAAGGAGCAGACCAAGGCGCAAAGTAACGGCGATACCGGTGAGTCGTAATTTTACATCGCGATGACGTTATCATTTAATGAAGCGCGCGAAAATATCCTCAGAGTCAACACCGATCCCGTTCTTTACTGAACACAACCGGACGGATGTTAAAAATATCCGATAACAGAAATCATCGGAAATATCTCTAATTAGATCTTCAATTCCGCGTTTATATAGGAATCGAATCGGTCGTCAGCAATATATATCCGCGGAAAACTCTCCGAACGTTTCTTTCTTTAAACGCGACTCCGGGGACTTTGCACTTATTAACTGCGATGGAATCGCAAGAGGAATGTCCCAAGATGGGTCTTTCGAAGCGTTTTCAGTCAGGATTCTCAATGCTGCGCTCATTATTAAGAACAGTTCAACGGTTCATACGAGAGACAACCGAACGCAAATCCCTTTGCGAAGAAAGTCCTAATAAAATCTTTCATCTGGCGCATCTTACTTGATGATCCAGTGGATCGCAATGAAAATATTCGAGAGACGACGAAAGTGCGTTCGAATATTCTTCTCTCTCGCGATAAATTGGATTGTTCGGTAAGGAGCGCGGCGGAATCAAGAATTTTATTGAGGGTCTCTTCAAATATCTGTCTTCGAATTTATTCCGCCGGAAATTCCGGAATTCAGGGCAAAAGAGCTCGCGCGTTGTTAATGATGAAATACCTATTTCCCTGAATTCGGCGAGCGGGGAAGAATGGCGCTCGGGGAATGTTCGCGATTTATCGGAAGCCTTTGTCAAAGACGAGACAGAGTAGCAGAAAGGCGGGCGGTCCTTCTTGATGAGTAAGGTCCACTGTCGTTCGTGCGATTACGCTCGCTTCTCAGTCGTCGTTATTATTCGCTCGAAATCTGGCCGCCGCCGGCCCCGGAGAGTCTTCTCTCCTCTCGTCTGCTTTCCATATCTTCGCAGATCCCATCATAAATTCAAGTTGCCATCGCAAGTTACTCTCGCGTACCACCCTCCGGGCCTCGAAGACACCTCCGGGATGAAGCGAGCGACACGGTTCTGATTTCAGGAACTTCGGCTCTGCGGCAGTCGATAAGTAATGTCGACGGGCGAAACGCGGGGGCGTAGAAAGGGTCGTAAATTACGTCGGTGCCGGTCGATTACTTTTCCATCCCGAAAGGACGACCTTGACCCTGATCTACCTCTCGCAGGCCGAAAAAGACGGCCACGTGTAGGCGTGTAGCTTCAGTTAACTCGACGCGATCGACGCGTCGCTGCCACTGGAGTAGATTCGCGTGTCGCACGCGATTGCGGATGAGCGGGCAGGAAGTATCGAGCTGTTACGCCGCGCTGATAAGAAGATTACGCGATGTTCTGTATGAGAGAACACGTCGCGGCACCGATGAATCTGCATAGCTGATTGAATCCCTCGACACTTGAAATCTTATATTACGGTACCGCGGCACCGACGAACGTCTTAGACCTGAAATAATCCTATGTCGCTTTGCCACAATGCCCGTGTTATCCTCCTCCGGCTGAGCAAGAGTTTCGGGACGAACTCTTCGAGATCCGTTCTGTTTGTATCGTATTTCATCTCTTTTTAAAAATGTACCTATATACGTTGTTAAAGACACACACATAGAAAACTGCCGGATTCAAGTAAATAATTACTCCAATATTCCTTAGGAAATTTTTATTTTGGATTGAGTAATATTTGATCTAAGTAAAATGCTTTCCGAGTAAATCATCTAAGTAAAATATTTACTAAATTCAAGTAAAATTCACTTAATCCAAGTAAACGTTTGCTAAGGAATATTGAGGTAATTATTTAACAAATTGAATAGTATTAAATTCGAGATATACAGTTAAAGGAAAACAGAAATATTGTCCTTCCTATAAATTTATTCGCATCAACAACCTGCGCTCGACTCTTATAGTCCTTTCTATGTTTTCCAACAATTATTTACTGGAATCCAACACTTTTTTCTGTATAGTAAGTACGCAATAGGTATGCTATTTGTCAGGAAAAATGTATCTCGATCGACGTGGAAGTTTCGGACAGCTGTTATTAAAAAATTTCGTCGGATNCTTTTCCCAAAAATTTTTTTTTTTTTTTTTTTTTAAATCAAACAGTAACAATTCAAGCTCGATCCACGGTAACAATACGTAGGCGAGGTACGTTGCAAATCGCGGCAAGCAGTGTAATCGCGCGTGGAAACGAATTTTTACTCGCAAGTCGCAGTATTAAATGCTCCCGTTCGGCAGCATGCTCACAGTTAACTCGCACACACTGAGTGGCCGATATGCGTATTTCGTAGCCCGGTAGCGGAGCTTAAGCTTGCGCCGTTTGGCCGCCCTCGCTCTCCCTTTCTCCACTTGGGTTGCTCGACGCGCTATCTCACTCCGGCCTTCTCTCTCGCTCTCTCCCGGCGCCGAAGCTCGCTCTCTCTCGCGCCGGGTTGCTCCCTGGGTTCTCTCTCATCCCCAGTGCGCGCATCGAACCCGTCCTGGACGAAAGTCCTTCCCGCTCGCTCCGCTCGCACGTAGGACGCACGTTTCCTCATCCCGACGCACTCGACGTGCTCTCTCGTCGCTGTTGCCCATCGTTGTAGTCGCGATCGTTCTCGCGACCGGTCGTCACTCGGTTTCCGGTCGCTGCGGACGTTCTCGCGTGGCGGAACCTCGATTTCGCTCGAGACGCGGGTGGATTTAGGGCGAGAGTTTGGTGCGTGGTTAATGGTGGTGTTCGCCGAGGAAGCGCTCGTGATCGATCAGGTCGTCGATTGAAAGCGGAGAGGGATCAGGATTGTCGCCGATGGCAACGATGACGTATCGGCAAAAGCGACGCTCGACCGTCGTCTGAAGATATGGGAAGTGGTTGGTAAATATGCGGTCGCGCATTTCAGCTCAGCCCATGGATCGTCGCGACGATAGATGATCGATGTCGAGGATCGCCAGTCCCGAAAGTCGAAGTGTCGATGATGCGCACACCCGCGAGCAGCAGTGGCGAAAGCGCTCTTTTCGCTTACGTCGTCGCGCGATAAAACCAGTCTCGCGTCACGAATCTCGCGCGAGTTCGCGTGCTGCGGTGAGCTCGAGACGAGAGAGAATAGGTATGGTTTGAATTATACACGATGTGCGGGAGATTCACCAAAATCGTCGACGCGCGGTCGCGTGCTTTTGATATTTAAATCGCGGGAGATCGCGTTTTTCACGCATTTTTTATGCGTTTTCAATACGTTTTCGACACGACTAGGCGTTTTCCATAAATTGTATATTGAAATGTACATTGTGTGTTATGTAACAGTGAAATGCACGATTTTTCGATAGTTCCTATCGTTGCGTGCATACCGTCCATTAATTTATCCGGCGATCTCGTCGGAAAATTCGACAATTAAACTTGGCCGGTGAATAAAATTGAGTGCGCCGTAAGTGACTCGCGCGAGCTGCTTTTACGATCGAGCAGATCTCTCGAGAACGCGGATAGAAAGCGATCGGCGCTGTGTGACCGATAAATTGGAACAGTCAACTGCTGCGCGTTAGATATCGAGAAAAGAGAGAACGAACTGAAACTAAACGTAAGGCACAGTTGAAGATCGCTATTAGCATCGTATTTTCGATTTGTCTGAAGGAGGGTCCCTCCTCTCTCTCTCTCTCTCTCTCTCTCTTCACCAACAAAGGCGCGGTTCAATTTCTCGTTGGACCCTTCCAGTTCGCGAGCTATCGATCAACCGGCAGGCTTCGACGTATAAATAGCGTCGTATTAATTTGTACGTACAGAAACGGGAACGTCGACCGCGTCTTGCAGACGGAGACGTGCGGTTTTTATTCGATCAACCGGAATAACAGATATGCAGCGCGGATATTTTAACGCCGGCGCATCACCCTTGCTCTCCGGCACTGTATCTGAGTAAAATTCGCGCAGATTCGTCGCGACGTGCGACAAACAAACGTGTTTTGCACGGTCACTCGCAACACACGAAGATAGATTCGCGCATTGATGTATCGGATTACTGTACCAGGAGCGGAATATCTCGGATGTGAAATATCCTTCCGCAAAATATTGGCTAATGTGCATATCGCCTAATAAAAACTTATCTTCGTTTTCAGTGATAACTTGGACTAATTGTGGCACATGCTAACGATACCGCGCGATTCGTTCTAATGACGACAAATGATAACGGAGAATCGATAACGAGAAAGAGGAAAAATGTAAAATTTATTTCGGATCGCGGGGGAAAGGAATGTTTTGCCATGGATATTTTTGCGCGGATTTATGGAAGAATTTGAACGATGTCGCTGTGCGAATAAATCTTTAATATCGCAAAATATCTCTCTGCCGCCTCGCGATATTTTCCGTTTCAATGTCATTTGCACGAAGCATCGCTTCGTTTCATGAATATTTATCGCGGCGATATCGTTTCAAATAATAATCCGAAATCGAAATTGCGCGCTAATTATATGCATTGCGATTGATTTGCTTCCATGTAATAACGGCCGGCGACGAACTATCGGCGCCATCAAAGCCGTCGCGCTTTCAATCGCCATATAATATGCGTCCGTTCGGTTAGGTAATTTGCATCGAGGTCAAACGTCGTTGTATCGAGTGACCGCTCGTTACGCACAAGTGTATTCAATTTGGACCGCAGCACAGTTTTCACGAGAGGCAGGACGACGTTCGGTTAGCAATTTTCCAGCCACTTGCTTGTGAAAGAAAAAGAAAGAAAGAAAGAAAGGAGAACGAAAGAAAAAGAGAGGAGAGCCGTTAATTCGAATTATTAGCCTCGCTTTTACGCCGCGGAGAAACTTGTCGACGCTTCGACTTTCTCCCTACCCCCGTGGTACGAAGACCGGCAATCTTTTTCCGATTTCCAAGGTGCTACCGATCCATTGTCGTCCCGGTATCACTGCACTGCCAATATCACGGCGAAACGATGACATCGGAACGTAGGGGACGCGCGTCGGCGTACAATGCCGTCGGTGCCGTCGTCGTTTGAACGCGTGCTCTCAGGCCACGAACGAGTCGTGTGAGGTACGTAGAAGCGACCGTGCGGGCGAACGTGTGAGATTTTGACGGGGAAATTTGACGGACAGGCCATCCACTGTGCCCATCGGTACGTCGCGGGCCAGTCGGGGTGCGACGTTGAGTAAATTTCATCAGTGTCATCTTGAATAAGTCCTGCCACATAGTGTCACGCCGTGAACGAAGACGAGCGCGGCGTTTGGTGCGTGCGTGCGTGTTGTGTGTGTGTGTGCGCGCTCTGCGAAAACGGACGCATCCGTCAAGTGGATGGATCGAGCCGATCGCGCTACGTAAACGCGCGATCGTCCACTTAAATCGTCTGTTCGGGGTCTCGCCCCGGTAAGAGCGAGCGAGTCGCTGTTATCGTCAACCTGTCGCTCTCCGAAGTAGTGAGCCTGCTGGGCCTCGCCGACGACGACGAGGTCCTCGCAGGTACGTCCGAGGAGAGCAGGAAACGCGCCCTGTGGCAGTTCTACTCCACAGGCATGCTCACTCATAGCCACAGCGACGGAGAGTTCCCAATTTACTCGCAGGGTGAGTGCGAAGATGAATTTTGTGAAAGCAAAATTTTTTTCTTTGTCCCTCCTTCTTTCTCTCGAACACCCGCGGAAATAGTTGACCTGTGTCGAATTTTTGGTTTTACGTTAGCCCTGAGAATTACGTCAAACTTGAAAAATCAATAGGAACAATTTCGAAATATAATAGTTACTGTCTCGTTTTAATACTTATCTAATTTTATCTCATCTTAGTGCCTTATTTAAATGTGATGTGAAATAAACAAATATTAAATAATTAATATAGGTAATTAATAGTAGTGTTGTGACGTAAAGTTTTTGGCAGATTAGAAATAGAACGTGTCCAAGGAATATTATCAAACACAAAAATCAGCATTTGCCAGATTTAATTCAGTTCTAAAGCCTTTATTTCTCACTGTATAAAATAAATACAGATATGTACAAATTGACAACGCTATGTCCCGGCGTCCTGTGTCCTTCATCTTGGTTTGCCGATGACTCGGTTTTTAGCATCCGGCTACTTCGTCGTGGTGCTCCAGATATTCGCTCGTGCCACTGATACTCGCGTAGATGTGATTCGATCAGAGAAAATGTTAATCAACACAACTGAGAAAATAGTGCATCATCGACCTCGTCGTATATTTTCTCGATTGTTTTCATTACATCCGAACCAGAGAGTGATAAGCACAATGTTCATTGCATGTATCGACACGATAATTCTTTCATTCCTGTGTGTGCGGGTATTTATATTATATATTTATTTCATCGGCTTATGAAATATCAAATCGTAGACTCTATTCTGCACGTGTGTCGAACATTAAATATGTCTTACTGACTCTCAAGTTGAAACAACGCTAGACCTGACGCTCATACAAGAAAAACGAATCCGGGATCTCGTCGGTATCGCGTTAATTTATTTAACATTCTATCCGTTGATCGATTCGCATCCTACACGAGTGTCAGTGTTAGTGCCGGTGTCAATGCCACGAGGGAGTATCCGGAGTACCCGGGAATCAAGATGTTGAATTGGGAAGTCAGGATGAAAGACGGAGGATGTCGGGGCATGGACAGCGATACATCATATATCTTAAGGCATGTGAAATTATTTATTATACCGAATGGTATCGTATTTCAACGGACGTTTGACGTTTGCAGGGTAACGTAGGGCCACAATTTCTCGACTCGGGCGATGAGTTATCTGTTAACTGAATAACACGATTAGGCATTAACAACGAATAATATGTATTAGGCTACATTGTGAGATGTTTCGCACGCGGAAAATATCTTTTAAAGAAAAGAAAATTTATATTTACGACTTTTGTTACGACTGATATTGTAAAATAATGCAGAGGATGTAGGACCGAATTGATAAATAGGCCGACGTCGTCTTGTCGAAATGTTTTTCCCCGGTTAAGAATGAAAGGGTCTTTTAATACAACTCATCGGGCGACGTTGTAAAAATAGCACCGGAATCGATAGTTATTATTGTGTCCCGCGATCGTTGCGCTTCGACGAGTCGCTGCGTCAACGATGAAAATCCATATCGTCTAAAAAAACTATTCCCTTGCATAGATAGGACGGGTACGTACGTCACGCCTGCGTTTATAGGGCTTCGTACCGTACACGCTGCGCAACGTGTGTACATCGGCTGCATTCGCGCGACGTTGTAACGAGGAGATCGATTCGTCGCGGAGCGACGACTGTGTCGATGCTTCTCGGTGGCTTTTCTATAAGCGCTTTCGCCGTCGTTGCGTACGTACGCACCGAGATTTCGTCGATAAAAGAAAGAAAAAAGAAAGACAATGTTGTTTGACAACTATCGACGACTGTCTGGTGCATGTAATTGCCACTGACGTTGCGGATCGTAAATCAACGAGCAGCGGTAGATGGCGTAATTTGAAACGCAGCTGCGATAAACAACGAATCGACGCGATATAATTCAGCATCCTTCTAAATATCCATAATTATTGCGCGGGAGGGGAATAATAGAGACTCGCTTTGCGCGTCGCGCGTGGCGATATGATCATTGTATAATATAACAGTTTATATATTATGAATGTCGAGCGCGCGAAGGCTTTTACCATCGCGCGAACGGATCTCGTTATTTTGTGAAGGGCGATTAATCATTAGAACGAGCGTGATTAATTATGTCGAATTAGTAGCACACGTCAATTAAGGGCGATGAAATAATCGACGGCTGCCGGTCGAGAAACAATCGAGATAAGTGTTGGTCGCGCGAGTACGCGATATACGCGCGTACGTTTCGAACGTTCTGATATATCGGTTATCGATACCTCTCTCTCTCTCTCTCGTATGCATTCGCCACTTGAAAAACAATTCCCCTCGGTCGATCGCTATTTTCACACCGCATGGAGAACCGATCCCTCCGATTCTTCGTTCATCGGCGACGAGCGCCGGAATAATTGATGATGCCTCGCGGTTACCGCTGTTGGTGCTGTGCCGTATTCAAACTTATACGGGAAATCAATCGTCCGTATTCGGATATTCATGTACAATAGGATACAGAATGTGCACAATAGAATACAAAATAAACGCCTGGGGAGTGTTAGAGATGGAAGTAATTAAAAGGTCGCGCGCGTGTAGAGCGTCTCGAGCGAATTTTCATCTCGCGTCGCGAACTGTCCGATTTTTCGGTGAGTTCCTCGATGGTGGTTTCGCAAATCGCTCCAGTCAGCCGAGACGGACAAGACGAATCTCTCGGGAGACGGCGACGTATCGACGGTGTCGGTGCGCGGCACACGAAAAAATACATATGAGAAAAGTTGCAGATGCCATCCCGGTGTAAAGTTGCATCCGCGGATCTTCGATAAATCATGTGTCGTACACACATATACATATACACGCACACTACACGCCCGGCCAAGCTGAGAAGAAAAGCAATTTGCATTTCGTTTTCCGTGTCATTTCGTCTCTAGCTGCGAGGCGCTAGTTTGGCAGCTATAGGTCCGTGTTTCACTGCTCTCGGCGGAATTCCGATTTCTTCTTCATAGAGACGCGCCGCGGTGCGGGTGGAGCAGGAGTAGCAAGTGTAGGAAGAGGAGGAGAGGGAGAACGGTTCTGAGAAAATGGTTCTGTACAATTTTCACGCGTCGCGAAAGAGAAATGCGAAGGAAAGAAGGTTGTAAGGCTCAGTGTTATATTTTTAATGGCGCATTAAAGAGGCCTCTCATAAATTTGATATTTGTCGAGCAAAATTACGGTCCTACACATTTATTTCACTATATAATAAATGTTAATTTAAAACGGGTTTGAGGTAAACATATGTACACAATATTATAAATATGAAAATATTATTTTTCTTATTAATGCTATATTTATGCATCAATTGATCTAATAGAAATGCATAGATAAGAGAAAGAAATATATAAGTGTTTAAATATGTGTATATGTATCTCGAATATTACTGTTAACTATGAATTTTACATTACTGTATTTTCAAAACAAAATGGCCAATCATTTTGAAATTTGCATATATTAGTCTTTAATATCATAGTAATTTTTCATTAAAATCTTGTTTTCAGTTTAAAAAATATTAAAAATAGAAATTAAAAATAATACGCTCACAGAGCACGTATAAAAATATTAACTTCAGTTACAAATATCTTAGCTCTCGAATGGTCAATGTCTTTCTAATTGCAATAAGATATTTTTCAGTATATACAAGTGTAAGTTTCATAGAATTCTTATCAAACTTATTTCGCCTTACAACCTCCTTTCTTCGCGGTAACTTTTCCTATGGAAACGAGCAAAGATTGCCGTGATAAAAATATGTCGTACATCTCGGTCGAAATAATGACATCTTGTACGGTCACTGTCATCGTTGCTCCTTGACGTTTTCCTTCTTTCTTTTTATCGCCCGGAAGTTTATAAGGGGAAACGGAACAACCTCGGATCGTTGACTCGTAGAGAGATAGAAAGAGAGAGAAAGGAAATCAAGAGGGTCGATGCTACCGTTTTCTGGGACGCGGTGATATTCGATCGCACGGCTTGCTACTTTTTGCCATCTAACCGACAATTGTCGGCTGGTGCTCGGACGCGAATAGTAGCGAGAGAGGCTTGACAGAATAAGAAGTCGCAAACACGGTTGGGGCATCACCATCGAGCGCCGTTATTGCACTCCACCGTGCTTTCGGCGGCGAAGTTCGGCTGACAAATCACGAGGTCCTGATAAAGAGGCCACTTTGGCCCCTGCACTGACCGTTCCGATTCGCCGGCCAAAGAACCGCTCGACGGCTGAGAGATTTGCGGGCATTCATGACGGGCGCACACCGGGGCTTGAACGCGGAGACGCGAGGACCCGTACAAATGGACCGGGTTGCCTTTTTTTCCCCATAAATCTTTCTCTATTCTACCATGGTGACCGTGGCGCGCTACTATCCTCGGCCGCGAAGGATCGAAGGGTAACAGGAGCACGCGTTCATCATGTCCATCTATTGTAGAACGACCTATCCTCTTCCTCCTCCTCGGTCTGCCGGAGAAACGAGAGTCCGTTCCATTTAAGAATGTGCTTACGGAAACAAGCCTGGGTAATAAAAACAACAACGGGAATACTGTAATGAGCAGCCCTGCGAAGAATGTTCTTGGGTCTATCCCTCGGCTGCCACTCCGTCGTGAACTTCTTTTCTTCCCGTCTTTTACGGGCGCTCGCGTGGGAGTTCTCATTAAAAATTTATATATTTTGACAAGACGCTGCTCTCTAAGTTCCTTTGAGTGAAATCTCACTCGAAAAATAAAGTTACCACCGAGTTGCACAAATTCTAGTGATTTTTCAATTGTATACAGTGAATTTTTCACATTCTCTGAATCGTCGAGTGAATATTTTCACTCGAAGTTGAAGAGCGAATCTGATGTATCCCGCCGTCACAGGAAGATATTCGCTCCAATCGATTGAAATATTCGCTCATATGGAGTCAAAATCCACGCAAAGCTTAAAAGAAACATACATTCTTGCTATTTCGAGTGGCAGTATTTTCACTATCGCTTCTGGTGAAAATATTGCCACTTTTCACTTATTTTGAATGAGATTTTACTCGAAGAAATTTAGAAAGCACATGTGCGCATTACTGCATGTCTTTCATCTGGAAATTAAAAAAAAAATCATCTCGCTGCTTAGCGCAGTGACTTTTCTCATTATTCGTCTCTCTTTAGTTTCTCTTTTACACAGAAAAAAGTTTCTTCGGATTTAGTGTACATGCTTGTTTAATTTGGGTTTGTTTAATACAAACAATTTAATATCAAATATCATTTGTTTTGAATGAAAATGTTGTTATTTTACCAAAGTAAATTATGTTGTTTGATAGAAACAATATTATTACAGGAAATAATATTCGGTTTTTCATAAAAATAATTTGTTTTAAATATTGTTTCACTGAATGATAATATTGTTTTTATATATTAAATATTGTTTCACTGAAACAAAGAAGTTCTTTAACATTTTCCTAACATAGTATACTTCTTTCAAATCATAGCATACTTTTTTCATCTTATTGCTTGTAGCAACTATTATAAATGTTTGGATGAAAATACAAAATAAATAAGATGTAAAGATATTTATTGTTTGAAAAACCGAACATTCCTACTTTTTTAATCGAATTCATTTATCTGCTCCATTCCAAGAGACAAATTTGTCTCAATTGCAGAAATTTTATTAAATCCATAGAAATCTTTTCTCTGTGTAAATATTCCCGTCCAGGCGAGTCGAGGCGCTTCGGCGGGCGTCAAAATGTTAATCGCGAGCGTTGGTCAGTCTCGCTGATGTATCCGCGCGATAATAAGAGACGTTCTCTCGAAGAAACCATGAGGAACATAATTCGTCGTCCGTGTGGACTTAATTGAAATTCATTCTGTCGCCCGAGCTTCTCGCTCGCGCGGCATATACGTATCAACGAGCATTACGAGCTGCCTCACTCGTCGCGAAGCGACATTATGTCTCGCGAGCAGGAATTAAATTTCGCGCAGTCACTTACGGTGGACGACGCTCACCGTGAGGTTAGGTCACCGGCCGAAATTCGTCTTTGTTATTTCCGCGTCGGCGGAAATTAAGTCAGAACTGTCGGCCGAAGAGGAGAATGTGCTAGAGGAGTCGCATTAGCGGGTGGATAAAATGCGCATGTCGCGGTAGGCACGCGCGTTAAATAGACGATCGAGAGTAGCACTAAATATATTACGAGTATTTCTGTGTACGCTCGGTAGTGGTCACTCGGTTGCTCACTATCATTTTAATACATAGCTAGTGTCTCGCTGGCTTCCGAGAGGATCAGTGGCATTCGGAACGCACAGTCAGATGATTAAATATATGAGTGAGGAACACTTAAGGGGTCTTATTCTGGATGTATAACGAACTCTGAGTGTGTTCTTTTAATTCCAAGTTTCGTTTTTCTTATAATTATATGAATATAATTACCCAACGCAACAGTTGATAACTGTTGTTTGTAACTAAAGTATAAGCCGAAGAAATTCGTAGGACGCATGTATGCGCGCTCAAAGTCAACGCCGATAGCAATTTTGCGTCCACAGCACTCAAGAGATTTAAAGGTCGTAACACTTTTCCTCGATGAGTTTCGCAATGCATCCCGCGTCCAATAGGAGGAAATCTGTTTTTTTAGTCATTCTCAGGAGATACATTTTCCTTGAATACGGGTTACGCGTTACGAAACTCATCGACGAAGAGTGCCGCAACTTTTAATCATACGTGTATGAATCTATGTGTGTGAATTTCGTCACGACGCCGAATGAGATTGCGAACATTCGCTCACTCTTTGGCTGTTGCAGAACGAAACAGTCTTACGTACACAGAAAAAAAATATTTCTTTGGTTTTAATAAAATAAACAAATTTATCTTTTGGAACGGAGCAAACAAACAAATGTTTGATTCAACAAATGGGATTGTTTGATTTTTTAAATAATAAATATCTTTAATAACATATCTCTTTTGTACTTTCATCATTACGATGATTGTCATAAGTAATAAATTATTTGAAAGAAGTAACACTACGTTAAAAAAATGTTAAAGAACTTTTTTTGTTTCATGAGACAATATTTAATATGTTTCCTCTAATAATATTTTTCTACCAAAGCCACAGCATGGTTTACTTTAGTGAAATAACAGTATTTTCATTCGAACAAAATAATATTGATATTAAGTGTTGTTTATATTAAACAAACTACAGTCAAACAAGCACGTATACTAAATCTAAAGAAACATTTTTCTCTATGTATCGAACGCGGAAGACGCGCGAACTGGATCTCTCGACTAACCATCGTGGCGTCGCATTGACTGGACGTCAATTCGCGTCTTTTTGATAATTATCAGCAAACGGACGCGGTAATGCGGTTCTGATGGAGATGTTACTTCGTACGCTGCGCATCCCGGATGAGATAAACGGCAACGATTCTCCGGGAATTTCGAGTGGAGGGGCGTGCTAAACGTATGGAGGCACTCGAGCCACGCTCAAATTAGCGGGTACCCCGCGAACCATCTGGTCAGCCGGAAAGGAGATTAATTTAATTTGCATTTAATCAGCGCTCAATCTTCAGCATGAATATTCAAAGCCTCCTTTCCGCTCTGCCGCGACGTTTTGCCCGCTCCTGCGATCGACAAAACGCAGCCTCCGCGCGCTAATATTCATCGGCGTGTATACTTTGTTTGTCGTGTCTGTCTTTCTTGCCGTTCCTTCGTTCTCATTGTTCGCTCGTCTCCCCATTCGCCCGTGGCTGTTCGCGATCACCGACGCGATTATGAATTCGCGCTGCGTGACGGGCGGGCGCAATTCCGAGGGCTGGTCAAAGCTGCGTGATTGCGCCGTATTTTTTTCGGGGCAACACGCGAAATTCCTCTTTTACCACGGTGGCGCCGCTTCGCGCGGTTTTATGCAGTCTACGCAACGGCGCGGCTTGATAAAGTTATTGTTCCCTTTGCATTTTGCGCGCGCACGATCGTTGTAAAAACGCTCCGAAATAACGCGAGTGCATATTCGACGCCTCTGGCGAAATACAATCGGAGAAATTGACGTTGCATGTTACCGCGAATGTCCCGTACGGCGCGGAAGAACCTTCTTTAATCTCCGCGAGCGTAATAAGCCGCACCGGTACGAGCCGCAATTACTCGTGCACTCTAATACGAGAGATAGAGAAAGATAGATATAGAGGGAGGGGATCTATAAAGAGAGAGAAAAAGAAAGAAACAAGCGATTCGTGGCCATTCGTAGTTGGCTGCAACTTACTCCGTCGAGCGGTGGGGCTAAAAAAGGGGGAAAAAATAAACGGGCAACTTTGTCGTTCGCTTTTGTCCTAGGGCCGAGGCTGCGCCTTCGGGGCAGCTCATCCTCTTAGTGCTTCGTTAAATATTCACGAGAATCTCCGTTTAAGCGTGCGTTACCGTGAATCGCCGGCGCCGAGAGTCCTCGGCGAGCCGGTACCACCGTGGAGTTCATCCGGCGACGCTGTCGTCCCCGGAGAAACGCATTGCCGTCGACGTCGCGACCTTTGGGACAAAGGGCTCGTTAAGATTTCCTCGTTGGAAATCAGTGCACTTCCGGTTTCATTAATCTACCGTCACGAACGCGGTCGTCGGGTCGTCGCGATTAAACCTCGGATAAAGGTGGCAAGTGGCCGTGCCTGCCGCGTTGTTATCTGAAGCGCGTGCGGTTTCCGCGCGAAAGTTAATATGGGAGTTACATATTTTTCGACGGAGCGATGGATACCTATATATACGTCGGCGCACACGAGAGCTAAAATAAATTGACGCGGAAAGTTCCCTCCGCAAGTTTCGTCCATTATGCCGCAAGAGGTGAATTTCGCATCGCAGACTCGAGAGCGCGAGGAGGAATAAAGTTAATCGGGCGTAATTGTTGCTCGTCGTATATTTATTATTATTTAATTTCACAAAATTTCCTTCTGGTCCGCCGCGTCCGGAGTCGTCGCGTCGTCGTCGTCGTCGTCGGCCTCCACGGTATCTCCGTCGACTTCCTGGGAATCAATATCCTCCCGATATCCTTGCTCCTTCTGCACCGGGCCATCGGTATTTCGGTCGATCCAATCACCGGTGCGAATTCCACTGCGGAAATCGGCGAGGCCGACCGAGCTGAGCGCCGTATTAAGTTTTGACAGGACGTTATCGTAAGCCGAAGGCACCACCTCGTCGGTTATCGATACGTCGCTGTACTGCAACTCCGGCAAATTAGGCTGGTACTGCTCGATCGAGGCGCCGTAATCGGCGTAATCGACGTAATCCCCGTTTCGCTTCACCAAGATGTTCCACGGCCCGTAGAAGCCGCGCACCCCGACATTTTGCCAGATACTCCTGAATGGTACTGTGTCAACATTACAAATGTTCTCGTTACTCGAGGGGCTGAAGCGATCATCTCTCCTCGTAATTTACGAAAACTCGGGAGATTGCCTCGGAAATAACGCCGCGGATGATTTTCGACCGAATGTCAGTCCTCGAGGATTTATTGCGGGATGTTATATCTGCGTGTCTCATATTTCTCTCTCTCTCTTTCTCTCGCGTTTGGAAGTATATTGTACAACTTGACACGCTTATATCTCATTTTATGATTGAACTTTTATACATGTTAACCGAGACATTTTCTTTTGGACACACGTGTCCCATTGAATTTCAGAGTTCCTGTAACTCAGCGACAAAGTTCCCGAGTCTGTAACATATATTACTTTTTTCTAACATATCGTCCCCCCCCCCCCTTCCCCGTACATCTGGGCGAAAGTTTGCGACTCACTTAATTCAAAATCCCTCGTAGGCGCCGGCGACACCTCGATCGTTGCGACGAGAGCGAGAAGGAGCCGGACGGAGCTTTGCGGTTTCATTGATAATTGATGCTCTGTTACCTCTCGGTTTATAGCTCGCACTGGCTGTTAGAATTCCACCCTATCGCTTATATGCGGTGTTGCTATGGTTAACACGTGAGCAAATATTTGACCGCGAGTTTAGCGGCAAGTGGTGCGTCCTTGCGGCAGTTGTAATCTTCCGCAAGAAACGTTCGACTAATTATTGTTTACCCGCTTACCGGGATCCTCTTAAGCCTCTTAAGCCAACTCAGATGGTGTGAATCTTTGAGGCCACCACGGCCTTTTCGGAGCTCGCGAACTTTGTTAGTGGGCAGTGTCAAAATGTTGACTACATTCGATCGCGTATTGTCGAATAACGAAACGCGCAGATGAATCGAAGAAATATACCGCCGCTGGTACAGGTAAAAAATGAAGAGGCAATGTATACGATTGTTTATATATTACAAATAATAAAAAAATAGTAAATTAAGTACATGATGGGAAAACACAGTAAGTAGTACATGATAAAAAGCGGCAAGTAATAAATGACAAATGGTAAATCTCTTCGACGTGACTGTCTGTCAGCTCGGGTTGGCAAAGTTTTTCGGGCATTTCCAGATCTCGCCGACGTCTTGAACAGCTCTTCTTCAGCAGGTTTCTTTAGCGGCCCCAACCGGCGCTGTTGAAAGAAATAATTTTTTCTTATATTAATTTCCTCGTGCAATTTTAGTTCCACTGATTATTTTCTGCCGGCTTTATATTCGCATACGCTCAGAGAAGTATGTTTGACCGAGAAATGATCTGGACTTTTTTCAAAGTTACAAATTTCGTGTTACTACCGGGACCTTCTCCAGAAATGTTATTTTTTTCATAGAGCGCGTTTTTAATTAAAATCTGCATAATTTCAATTTTTTATTTTACCCGACATTAACATAGGACACTCTAGACGATCTTCGCTTCGTGTCTAGAGCTTGACCTCCATTAACGATCTCGTCATTGTCGTCGTAGAAGGGTCTCCTATACCAGAACAATGGAAATCCGTAGTATACAGCGTCTCTGTCAGACAATCCCTCTTGACTGCCTGTAAGATGAAAATTATGACATTAATTACGCGACATTCTTACTCGTATTGTTCACAAAATATATGCCGGAAAGAAGGAAAATTATCATGATTTAATTTCATTCTTAAATTTGCGCTGACTTCTTGAACTTTTCGCCATCATTTCCATTCAAAAGTTTTCTCGAAAGTTTATATCTCATCGACTGTCAGTTTTCCTTATCTTCGTCCGGGCTACGAGTTTTTTTCGTAACAGCCACGTTAATTCTCAGGCACGAAATTTATCTTTCCTAAACAAAGCGCAATGTGTCGTGGTCCTCGATTCGCGAATTCCACTCGCTGCCGCACTCGGGATCGCATTCGAAAATCGACGATCGTTCGGAATCGCCGGGCGGATGTAATTGCTAATCTGGTGACGAAGACTTGACGCTCACTCACCGTCGTCAAATTGAGGAAACGGCCGGGCGTTAACCAAGTTAAGCACTGCGAAAACAATTGCGAGGTACATCACGAATCTCATTGTGCCGGCGGCTCCACCGGACATAAATCGTACTTAATGCGCGTTGAAGTTCGTCTGAATTGCGACGCGACGTTTTGTCGCTCTTATATACAACCACGCACCGCCGTCGTCCTACGCGTCGCCACGGCTCTTTCGATCGGGTAACAAGCGAGACGTTAATTCGAAGACGCGACTCGAATGACTAATTTCGCTAACGCACCTGGCAAATGGGAGCGCTCCGCGAGTGGCGCATTCGTTATTGCTCCTTACGCATAAAAATAAACGTAACAGCACACCGGCAGCGGGAATTTCGCGCCACCACTAAGTCAGTCGTCTCCGTTGGTAAGCCGTATTCCCGACCACTCTCCATCTCGATAATTTTTCCTCGCCCGCTCCGTCCCAGCGAAGTGTACCGAGCGCATTAAGAGAGCCAGCGGAGTTCGTCATAATATTTTCGGCCGATGTTTTCGTTTATTATGAGAAGGGATGACACACGCGCGTGTCGTACACACGGAAGCGTCAGCTTCCATTTGGGCATCGAGATGCGCAATTGTGTGTTATGTGAATTACGAGTACTTTTTTTTTTATCGATGCTTACGTAATTTCCCGCGGGATCCGACGCCGCGAATTGCTCGACCGCCGCCGCCGTCGGCGCCTCCTCGTTGTTGTGTATTCGCGGCGACCGGACGCGCGCCAACAAGCTCTCCCTATCGATCGACCTCGTCCTCCGTCGCCGTCCGTGGTTTTAAAGTACTCCACTGGGAGTGCAAAGCGCAGCGGCTCTAAGACTCTCGTACAACAATCGCGATCGGATTTGCGACTTAACGAGAAAGGATACAGACAGAGAAAGAGAGAGAGGAACGCCCGGCCGCAGGACGGAACAAACGTTTCTCCGAGTTTCCTATCGGCCGGGCGAGGACGGTAGAGAACGGCTCTAATCTCCTGGCTCTTTGTGCGTCTAGTCTACGCGTCGAACTTTACGTGCGCGCCAGCGTTTTGTGTCCGTGGACGAGCCATTATTACGAGTCGTCTAACTTACGCTCGTTACCGAGCTATAAAGCAGCCTCTCTCTCTCTCTCTCTCTCTCTCTATCTATTCCTCTATCCCTGCTGCGGTCTGACGTTTATTCCGCGAGGGCGAAGCGGAGGATAAATGCGCCACCCCGACGGTACGATGGACGTCTCTCGGGGGAAGCGATAAAAGATCGCCCATCGTTGCGTTGAAAAGTGGAAAGCGTCGTCGTCGTCGTTAGCCTTCGGTTTAATCCTTCCGGTGCGAGCGACAATGTCGGTCTACGGTTACCAGGCGGTAATTATAGCTCCCCCGCGTCGGCTGCGAGCGAAGGTTGAGAAAAAAGGGTCCTCGCTGCCTGCGATCGATACCGGGGCGCTGCTAACGTTTCTTATCGTTATCTTGATTCTTGAGTGACGCGTTTTTGCCAGGAGAAGGACGCGACGTCGCGTACTCCATGCGAAGATTTACGAGGTGATCCTCTTAAACGGGAAGGAGGTATTTTGTTTTGGTTAATTCCGTATAGCGACCACGACGCGGAGGTGCACCGACGCGCGTTCGAGAGAGATTATCCCGCGCGTAACGTTATCATTAATTTGATGCACGAACGAAAAAGTAATTATTCTAATGCGCCACTTTATCACTGTTTGGAAAGGAGTTCTGTTTTCGGTTGTCTCGCTGATACGGTCGTAAATTTCGCGAGCGACTACACGCCAGCTTCCACGTTTTCCGTGCCGGCTCCGTGTGGTCATTGCGCTATCGCGCGCCGCGACCACCAACGTCTTGTCGCCATAAACTTTTATCGTCCCTCCTCGATCTCCGCGGGAGATGAGTGCCCGAGTGACGTGTCGTGTCGTCGCGTAGACTTTTCCGGTCTCGGGGTGTGCCCCTCGAAAAATTGAAATCCACATATCGGTAACGAGAAGGCGAGAACGATAAGACGTCGTTACGACATCGGTAATCCCGTTATCGACTATCTTGACTGCGGTATTACATCCTCTTAGTCCTCTAGGGCGAGTTCGAATAACGTGTCTTTCAAGAAGACGTTGCTAGGCCTCCGATGATGCATTGAGAGAAAAAAAGTAGTTGAATAAATGAAATTCGGTTTAAACGAACACAATTTTTTCAAGCACAACGTTTAGTCCACTGAACAAATTACATAATTCCTGTAATGAGTTATCAGTTGATTTTCAATGATTGCGATTTGGTCAGCGACTGTGTCAATGTAACATATTGTTGTGACAACGCGTAATTTGTTCAGCGGATGCCACACTTTTTTGAACGAGGGTGACCGCCGATTTTGTAGATCTAATAACTTCTTTTTTCGAAATGTCCGAGACACGTCGCGTTGATCTATTTCAACGGCAGCTTGAAAATTCTTCTCAAGGCCATTTTCTTCGCCACTGAACTTGGATAACCGAAGCCTCTCGACGTCTCGGCCACTTCGAAAATCTTTTCCAGCTCGTGGATAGAGAGAGGGATGGATGTCTTTTCTCAGTGTTCGCGTGAAAAAAAAAAGGGATATAAGATAAACGGTGTTATGAGGTTCTCTCTTCTCTCTCGATAGCGACTAAGGCGCTTGACGCTTCGTCGATCGATTATCGTTATTAGGTTATCGCTAACTAGCGGCTTTGAAGTAAAACCCGTTCGTGCGTCTTTCGCCTTTCACAAAGAATGTCAAGGAACACTTCCACGGCTTTTTTCCAATCGCCGCGCCGCAAACAACGGCATGACGTTAAATGGCGATATCGGCGGCTCCGTTGCATTGATAAACGTTTGTTCGGGCAAAGCAAGCGGCTTCGGATAATGCATCGTCACGTACTGTGAATGGACAAACGTCCATTGAATAGTTAAGATCTTCCTGTGCATTTCCGGTTGGGGAATACATTGCGTTTCGTTGTTTTCGCAGCCTTTGTTGTTTTATCGAGACTAGTCGCTCATTTTTCTCTTTCTCCGTCTCGCACGCTGATCGTTGTCATCGCGTAACGGTATTTCCCAAACCAGAACTGGAATATATCGATCGCGTGTTATCGCGTTTTATCAGTCGAAATCTCTTCGTGATTGTTTCATCTCACGTGGATGGGTGTTCACAGAAAAATATGCTCTTGTATCAATAGAATCCCGAGTTGAAATTTTAATCCTACATTAAGTCTACTTAGTTCTACGCATTAAGTCTTTCATTATGCTTCTTTGATGTTACAAGTGGGAAATTATTGCCGTTTTCTCCATCTGGAGATGTGAAACTAAGTAAATTTACCATAGAATTAAAATTTCGATTCAGGATCGGTCATCAGCGTAATCGGAACAATTCTATTGATATCACAGCACTTTTTTCCATGTAGCTTTACAGGAACGAAGATACTTTCCAACGTATAATGTCTCAGGCAATCTTTCAATCTTTCTTAACTCTTTGCACCCGAGGGCTCCGGAGCGGAGCCATTTAAAATTTGTCTTCAAACTCGAGGGCTCCGCTATGGAGACAATGCAAATAGCAAGAGCGGAATATCCTATACACAATAGTTTTTACGATTTGTCTTTGTCCTTATGTTATGAACTGTAAGTTATTTGCATTGTCTCCATAGCGGAGCCCTCGAGTTTGAAGACAAATTTTAAGTGGCTCCGCTCCGGAGCTCTCGAGTGCAAAGGGTTAAATAGTGATTTGTTATTGAACTTACGAAAATCCTATCGTAGAGATATCGAGCAGACTGCACAATCTCCAATTTGTTTGTACACCAACGCCTGGATGATAAATTTCAGATATCTAAAGATACTTTTATTTGACGATAAGTTATCCCTGTTTGCCTTCGCGGAAGCACGGATCATTGATTCCGCAGGGTGATCCTCACGGCTCTTCGACGTGATATCGCTGTTGTCCGATAATTCCAGTGTCGGCGAGCGAGAGTCACGCTCACGGGCTTCTCTCTTTCTCTCACTCACTCGCTTACTCACTCTCTCGTAAGGGTCCACGACCTCCTTCCGTTTTCGAGACTTGGCATAGTCCGGTCACGTAACGCGTTTCCCGGTTCCCTTTTGCCGAAGGAGCACTCGGGGGATGCGATCGAGTTGCCGAGTGGCTCAGCCGGTAATACTCTACCCCGTGACCTCGTCGTATTGACGAAGGGGATTCGCGAGGCGAGGGTGATGGTGGCGGTCCCTCGTCACGTAACGGGGAATAGTGAGACCGCTAAAAGAATCAGAGTGTGTACCTTCCGACATTGATTTCAATCGAACCTGCTCCCCTACTGTCGCGGAACTGTCGAGCCGATAGTCAGACGAGAGAGATATTGTATAATCACGATATTGGTAGCAGAGTTTTATCAACGCGCGCGCGCGAATCGCTTAGTCGGAAGACCGTCGACACTCCGGGGCCGCCTTGGGCGAGCATCGATCTTGGGGATAAATATATCTACCCCTCTGTCGCTTCCCAACCGGCGAGATGATAATGATGATGTTGTACCCGTGTCGACTGGACTGTCCCATGACCTTCCCACTTGGTCTTCTCTCGGCGGATACACAGCAGCGTGGACCGCGCCGTTTGCGTCATGTAACCGCGGCCAATGTAGACGATCGCGAACTATTCTTAGGGCAATCTCGCGGTAATCGGACGACATTCATTCGGGGGGCAACGAGGCACGACGTGTTCGCCGCCGCCGGCGTACAATCCGATCATCCGCCGGTCGGCTGGTCACAGAGAGCGGCTTTCCCGCTCGTGAAGGGGATAGTTCACCGCGTTAAAGTGTCGGCGAGTGTGTTGTCGGGCGCGCCTTGGTGTTGGTGCGGCCTGAAACGACGGAAGCCTAGCTAGGCGTGGTGCCGTCGACGGCACGTTTCAGTCCGACGTAAACACGAAGCCCAGGTCGGAACTCCAGTGCACCCGGTACCGTGGACGGGAACGGCCGCGCGCGAATTTCACGATCCTCTCTCGTCGTAGTCGTCGTCGCACGACCACGCAGTGGTCGAGCTCTTCGCCGTGATGATCGCGCGAGAAACGCCCCCGCGCTCGTAATCTAATCCGATAAATCGTGGTCGCAGTTCGACGCGGCGACGCCTCGCCGTGAATCCCGAGCGGCAGCTCGGCGGATCGGTCTGCCGCGGATCGCTGTTTCTCGACGCGATTTCTCGGAGTTAAATGGATCGTTGGAATTTTTTCGAGTTAATGTGCTTTCAGCGGCGGTCTGTAGACTTCGGAAGTTGACCGATCGATGGAACGGAGCTCCACGGAGCTGGTAACATTGACCTTGTAAATACACGGCGCGGTGCGATCCTCGACTAATGGATCTCCGAATTTCGCGAACGAGGCGAATTTGTTCCGCAAATAAGCGAACTCTTACGATTCTACGATTAGACGGACGTTTCGAGTAACCAGCGGACTTCTCGAAGTTACCGGCCGTTTCCCCGGGAGAAACTTGATCGTCGGTGCGGCGTTAGTTACTTTCGCAATCCATCGCTCGCCGTTTCGATTAACAACGGAGCCATAACGAGTGTTTAATTATCTGTTTAATTATCAACCACGTCAAAGTGCGCGGGGAATGTAGTTTGTCCATCGGCGATACCGCTCGCTCAATATCAGTTGCCGCTCCGTCTCGCGAAGTAATATACCGAAGCCAGCAGTTAGCGAGGAACGATTCGCTTTCTTAGCCGCTTCGGTTTCCCGATAGCTACATCGGGATTCTCCTTCGGGAAGTTATAAAAGTGCAGTGCGGACGAGATACTGGAAAAATGAGTAAATCGAGTGCGCCGTGATGAGAGCGGCCGCGTCGATTGACACTCCTTCTACGTGACTTAAGGAGAACGTCGCGTGACTTGAGTGTATTAAAGAGAAGAAAAGAGTGGAAACTGCAACGATGCAAAAATTCGGCACGCTCGTTAGTCGATTTACGAATCCGATACGGGTGAAGTTTCGGTTTTGAGTGCGCGTTGAACTCGGCGCGACCATTTGTGAACGCGAAAGAGCGACGTGCTGATTAGATAAGACTACCATAACCATCGAATACAATTATTTATCTCACGCGATAAACGCGAGAAAAATATTGGCGATAACGATCAGTGGGTCGTCAAGGCGCGTTTATTTCTTTTTTATAGCAAAGATGGTACCGTGCGTGTCTCATTAAAATTGTATTTAGTTTGTAAATATATTAAAGTATTTAGACGCTGATAAGATACATCGACGTGACGTCTTGTATGTCAAGGTTCGACGGGAAGACAACGGTGCGTCGAAAAAAACTCGATTGCCGAACATATGACTTTGACTTCTATGAACAGAAAAATTGAACAGAGCGAAATCCGTAACTGGATTTTCGACGACGTTTTCGAGAGATTTGTACAAATATTCTTTAACTTCGAAGATACATACAGGGAGAACGGAGCTTAACGTTGAAGGTGCAATTGGGGAATAAAGTCGGCCGCATATGCACACGTGTATTGCGGGAATTGAATTCGCGGTGGACGACGTCGCGCGCGAATTTGTCAAATCGCCGAGCTTTAAAGTACCATTACGCCGACACGTAATTTCGGTGCAGCCGGGCTTACGGGCTGATGAAAACGATCGCGGACGGGCCGTAATTAAAGAAACATCCTGCCAGCGAGTCGCTGGTATAAATACCCCTGCGGTCGCGCCCAGTGTCCGGTCTGCGGAGGGTGTGTCTTTCATGTGCAGGCTAGTCGGTAACCACGACTCTGAGGGAACGCATTCCGTGTTGTCCCTGGAGGATGTTGTTAACTTCGGGCCGCGTTTTGCCGGCGAAGTAGGGGCAGTCGCGCGCGACACATGTGAACGCGACACGTCTCTTGGCGAGATAAATCTTCCAGATAACAAGCTTACGTGAATACACGGAGGATAATTAGATATCGCAGAATGACATTGAAATTAATCAGTCGGTCGATGATACGCGCCGATGAAGAGTTGTTTACATTATAAATGGTATTTGAGTGCACACAGTCATATTATTAACAGTAATTATTATTAACAAGTGTTAACATTAGTTAATAATTAATACTAATTATTATCCGTAACAGTCATATTGTTAATATATTGTCAGTAATGTGCCTAATGTGCTCTTCGCGATTTCCATCTTTTGTCGCGGAATTTTAAGTCGATTTTCCTTACCTATGTCGCCGAACAGCTTATGAGTTTTAAGCGATCGAGAATGAGCAGCGCACGGAATAGGTAGATTAAACAAAGTTACGGTAAGCTTTGTTGCGAAAGCGCGATCTCGCCCTCTTAATGCGATGCACGGAACGACACGCGAAAGTTTGGTAATACCATCCCTCGCATAGACTTGCAAGCCACGACAGCCGATCGCACGGGCCGTGTTGATAACTTCGCGTCGAAAGTCTCGTGGTGACACTCGTGGGAATCTATGAGAAATCTGTGTTGTGTTTGTGGAATTGTCTGTGAGATGGCACAAAACGGTGAGTAACAGCGCGACGCGTTATCCATTCGGTCGCAGTTGCTCGCGTGGATCTTCTCTCGATTCTTCCGCACTTGGCACGATGAGCCTCTGGCGATTTGGACCTTTCAAGGATGGTACGTTCATTACTGGCATGTAACTCCGTTCTTTTTACTCTCTTTCTCCCTCCCTATATACACAGTGTCTGGACCCAGGTGTCGGAACGTTCATGTCCAGGTAGAACTCGTTAAATTGAGTAGAAAAATTACCTGCGTACGAACGTCCAGACATCTTATATATCTTTGGTTATTCTACACGGAAAGAAAATTAGCATAAAAATTCAAGATTTATATTCTCATATATAAGCGAGAGCATCGTGAGAACATGAGTCTCGAGTTGATATCAATTTTTTTTCTGTGTAAGTGCCAATGTTTTTTCTAAATTTCGTTTCACAGCGTGCTGTCTCACTCGCACGGCAATTTGTACGATGAAGCATTCGCGCGGTGATATCTCTGTGGAAAATCAACGATCTCCATTGCTAAAAAAAATAAGCAGAGTGTCGAGTCGAAAATATACTTCTCGTGGTATATTACCCGAGAATAGAGAGCGCGGAATTTATTGCGCTTATCTAAACATGCGTTCAGCGTCGCGCGTACGCTCTCCGATGAGCGGGAAAAATCGATCCTCGGCGTTATACGTGCGAGCGTAGGGATGAACGCTTTTCTGTCGACAACGGACGACAAAGCTTGCGTGTGCGATGGAATTTATTATCGCTGCTGCATACGCGTGCGCGATTACGAAGGTAGCGTCTGTTGCTCTTCGTCGAGCCTTCGAGAAAATCTTCTCACCGCCAAGCCGCTATAGTAGAAGGAAAAGGATGAAGAGAGATCGCAACTTTCGTGGGACGACGAGATATTTGCATTTGCATAATAAAGTTAAAGAACTTAGACGATTGTGCCGGCACATCCGACGGTTGCTATAAATGGCGGCTAAATCTCGGAGCTTTATCTGTATGTCGGCGCACGATACAGAAAGAAAATTATCTCTCACTCGGAAAACTCCGTCGGTGAGCCGTGTTCTCTTTTCTCAGTCTCAACAATGAGGATTTTTATCGTGATTTATCGTCGGTTTACGGCGGTTCGTAGAACCGAATGACGAGAGTTCTTGGCGAAAAGGTGTGTTTAGTACATTTACAATAAATCGACTGTCGTGAATTGCTCTTTCAACACGATTAATTAAATTTAAACTTCTTTTGTTTCTCCAAATTAACTCGTCGACAGTATTTTCTGTCGTCGGAGAGCGAAATTAATGCCCGTGTCAGTTTTTAATATTATCTCGAGCGACTTTTTCTATAACATTCGCAGTTTTTCTTTGCGATGGAACATTTAACGTCGAAGTGCCGATATTAATTATATTGATTTTGTTTTATTCGCATATCCGACGAAAAAGTTAAACATATAATGTGTAACATATTACGTGGGAAGAAATTATGATTTGCAACTTTGAGTAATTAGCTGTATGCTTTGTCGAGATAAATCACGTATATTTCGGCACAGTTTCCGAAACATTTCCGAGCGGAGCGTTTCATCTAAATAAAGAGTCTCTCTTCCACGTGGACTTGGCAACGAATGACAATGGGCATTTAGGTCATCGATTGCTCTCGGAGGACGTGGTGTCCTTTTACGAGCTTCTCGAGATCTTGCGGATAAACCTCGTGTAATTTGTCAGCCTTTCGACGGTGCAATCAACACTGTTGTCGCAGTAATTGTTTCCTCTGCTGGATGGACACAGTCGAACGAGTAACCATATAACATACAACATAAAAGTATTATAAAGTATAATACAATCAAAGTCTTTTATAAAGTCTGTCGAAGCTATGAAATTTTCCACGCGGACTAATAAAGTTCTTCATTTCAACAATAGCCGGAGCGGCACACGGCGGGCGATTCGATGTAACGAATTTTTAACTCGACAAACTCGATTTAAACCTCCGAACGACCGAGTACGCTGTAATCAGGTTACACCGTAGCGATAAAAAGGCAACGATGTCACTTTAGCGATATTCGTACAGTTTACTCCAGTTCGAAACTGAAAATTCGCGCTGATCATTTGCGCGAAATATCCGCGAAACAGATTCCTCCCGTAGCATTGGTTCTTCATCAAAATTTTACTTTTAGTTTATAAAATATTAGAAATAAAAATTAAAAATACCACGCTAATCTCAAGATACGCGTATAAAAAGTGTCAACTTTAATTACAAATATCTCAGCTCTCGAATGGTCAATCCTTTTCTAATTGTACGAGCAATGAGGTGATATTTCGATATATATGCAATGCGAGAGAGTTTCATTGAATTCTTATCAAACTCATTTCATCTTACAGCCTTCTTTAAAGTTGAATAACTTTCGATCCAGGCTCTGAATTACTGTCAAACTTTTGGTGCCACTTTTAAATGCAATACGGATCAATTTGCAACTTTTTCATAATTTCCTCATTATTTAATTTATGCCCCATACATTCTTAAGTATCTGGATATCTCGAACATTCGTTTGTTCGTTCTTTCGCTCGCATCGATGCAACGTGTATACGCATTCGGCCCGATGATACACCGATGCCTGATTTAACGCGGGGTTTCGTGTCTCGTGACGGAAATCCACCGAAATAGACGTCGCGATAAATATTTCCAGCGGCGCGGTTCCCGGCCACACCGCGGGATTCTGTTGCTTCTCGACGAGGCGTTTTATTTCATCGGGACACTGCGCCGCCGTCGGTGCGGCGTGCTGATGTTGAAAGAAGCCACACTGGGGGAAGGATTGAGCCTTTTGCGTTCGAGAGCATCCCCGGAGATCCGCTGACGTCGCGACGTCTCATTGTTATGTAACCGCTGTCGCACCTCGCGGAAAAGCGCGCTCTCGTCGCCTCTCGGCACCTGACGATATTGAGCCCCCCTCCTCTCTCATCCTCTCTCTCTCTCTCTCTCTCTCTCTCTCTTGCTTTCTCTATCTCTTCACTAAGGTACGCGACCTCGCGATTTCGTCGCATCGAGCATCTTTCGTCGACCCGTTGCTCCTCTCCCGTCTCGCTATCGTGATCGTTTTCGCGAGAGTGAGACGTACCATGACGAAAAAACGCGCGCATACAAATCAGATGTACGAACGCTACGCGGAAGTCGAGCACTCACCGAGCGAAAACCTAGACGATGTTTGTCGCCTAAAGTGCCACTCTCGAGAGTTCTTCACGACTGCGGATACGACGCGCACATTGTTGCGGGCGGATCTTTGCCTTTTCAACTCTTCGCCCGGCAGACTGTCACGGTGATTCATGTCTCCCTGTTTGTATATGAGATTTGGCCGCGGTGGGAATTTAGAGAATACAGCGGCGTTTTTTCGAGATACCGCTTGTCGTTCTCGTCCGTATGCGCGGCCCTTCGCTGAACGTCGCGTGGGGTGACTGCGATTTTTATGAAACGGGAAATTGTGATATTCAGTAACCCCTGCGTTTTGTGAATAATGTTATGTCGGAATATTCGTGCCTTAAGCGATTGTTAAATATTAAATGGCACCCTCGAGTTACGTTTATTTATACACAGTGAAATACATTTTGTACTTGTGTTAAAATCGGCTCTTGTTGAAATTTGTGCGTTAAATTTTTAGCATACCCGAGTGTGTTAATTTAATATATTGTGTTTATTTTATTTCAACATTTTGTGTTATATTGATATTCAACATATGTAAGTGTTAAAATAACTTGTGTTTTAGTATCGATTAACGTATTAATTTTGTGTTAATTTTTGATATAATATTTATGTTAGTTTTCATTATTTAATTCACCTTGTGTTAAATCAACCGAAAAACTTGAATAAACCCTTTTGGGAGCTGTGAAAAATGTGTTAAATTTAACATACAATTTTTTACTGGGTAATCACGCGCGAGAAAATGCACGCGATTTTTGTGAAACAGGAAATAATGCCTCCCAGTGATTTTTACATTTTGTGAATAATATTCAAACACGCGGATCATATTCATACTTGGTTCAAATATTAAATATTAGAATATTAAATTAAATATTAAAATTGGTTGAAATATTAAATACTTTAATTACATTTATTTAATTACACGCGAAAGAATGCGGCTGTTGATATAGTGCTTAGAATTATCTCTTCGTATATCGATGCGTAAACGAGAGTCGTGTCTTGGCGAGAATTTGGCACTTTGCTTACCAAGCTATTCAGCATCGCCGGACCTTCGGTCACGGTTACGGCCATTGGGTGAAATTTATGTTGCAGAGAGGTCGGCTCCCATTTTTTGGAGGCTCTTTCGGACGATTTAACGAGCAACGTTAACCCCGCGCACATAAATTTCTCATAACCCCGATTCCGCGTAGATACCACCCATCGATCCCGTCGTCGTCATTTATCAGAATTTTCAGCGACCGGCGTTTTGTCCCGGCGTATGTCCCCGGTGCTGTAAAAGCCACGTCTCCGAGAGGACACGTCGCGCTCATATCGCCGCTCGCGTGATCCCATTTTCGGCCACGTGACCTGCGGCAGCGGGACATCGCACCATTGTCGCGCCCTTTTGCCGCGTTTTATCGGAGCGAACCGAGCTCTCCGTTATCGAACGATAGGTGTCCAGAGAAAAATAAGGCCGACGTCCGCCAGCCGGGCTACTTAGGTCCCTCACTGTTCTTCTCGCGTCTCACCTCCGTCATATTTCCACGTTGTTCACTGATCGCGAAAGTTTTGTCGGCGCGGCCGGATGGGAAGCGATCGCGGATGAAAGCCGCGAAGAGGGACGCGCGGTAAAGGCGGCGCAGCGCGGACGAGAGCGAAAAAACGCCACGGTTATTGAATAAGGCAAGAAATATTGCACGAACGCGACGTCGAAAAACTCAAAAAGCTACCACCACCTTCCTCGTCTTCGTCGTCGGCAACGACGGGTGTCGATTGGCTTTGTCTCGCTTCTTCTCATGAGGCAGGTCGCCGACGCGCCGCGTCGTTCATCGATTTTTCCAACTCCGAGCGCTCTCTCGACACAGCGGCGATAATATGTCGCAAACTCGCGCGGAGTGCGCGCGCGGAAATTGGTAAACAGACCTCGCGGAAATCGGCCGGCCGCTCTCGAGGAACCGACGATTGGGGAAAAAGTAATTTCGCGCGAGATCGCGGTAAGAGGGGGGGCTTCGATTCGAGAGAGCGTGACGCGACGAAAACGCGATGAGGATCGTCGTGGAACAAGACGACGACGGTGAAGGCGGTAATCGTTTCTCCGCGCTTATTCGGGACGGTAAATCGCCGAGTCTCGGAGCGACTTCCGCACATTGTGAAACCCATTTGGTCGACTCAAACAAAATGCTTGTTCGGATATACAATTTGTATTTACATATTCCATATTATTATATACACAGAATACAAAATATATTTTATTATGATTGATACATATTAAAATATATGTTTATATTTTTCGGTCTTTAGTCGATGGGGCAAGGCTTAAATCTCGAAAATATCGGAGATGTTTGATACATTTCTCAGCACGGCGATTAATAGGAGTGAAGTACTGGCAGTCCATACTTCTATAGTCAAAAGTTTGAGTCAATAAAATGAGTTTCTCAATGCATACGCGTCGACCGGGGTTTCTTCTCGCTTACCGAAAAAATATCGAGCGAGCTACGCGCGCAAATGAATGTTGATAACTCTGAACTTCTTACAATGTATTTGTGCTGCGGCTTGTTTTACATTGGGACGACTGTTAACGATAGGAGGAACAGTAATTTCGCGAACAAGATTTCACGATAACAACCCCTGTTACACCGTATTGTGACACTTATTACGACACTTGCTATTACCTCGGGAACCTCATTTATTTGGAGCGGAGCCGGAAGTGAATTCGTCATTCGCAGAGGGAGTGAGAGAGACGGACAGACAGAGGGAGGCGGTACTATTTCGATGTAAGAGCTGTAATATTGCACGCGAAACTATTTCAATAACACCCCCGCGTTTTCAACTGGAGACGCAGAACGCCGCGCCACCGCACTATCTTGCGTACTTCCGTAATCTTGTCTGCTTCTCGGCTGTAAAACAAAAAAGAGGAGGAAAGATTCCGCGATCTACGAGACATGACAATCCAAATAATTGAATCCTCGGTAAACGGGGAATTTAACGTTCGGGAAAAAGCGGATATTACTTTCCGCTTTCTGCAATTGATTGATATTAGAAAAGCGGTTAGAGAAATTAGGAGAGTAACGACGTGGTAATCAGTTGAGCTTACGCAATTATCTTCTACTTGTCGTGCAATAATTGTCGCAGTCGTTACACCGGCCGAATTAGTGCTCGAAGATACGCTCTCGTAAGTAAAACGCCAACGCGAAAGATAAGCGCGAAGTTGTGCGTCGTAGACTCTCTCTTCTCCGCGCGAGTTTAGTTAGAAATCACCGAAAGCGCTCACCGTTGAAATTAAAAGCTCCATTATACGTAACTATTATGACGTTTGGCCTGTGACTCTCTCTCTCTCTCTCTCTCTTGATCCACGTGTTAACAATGGAAACGTATTACCGCTTTGTGTAAATGCGCCCTCTCCCCTTGCCCTTTGCTAGAGAGCGACGATAGTAATAGTACGTAACGTTATTTCCGCCTAGTTTGACTCTTTGAACGGATCTCCAACGCTGCTCTCGATCGGGGCTAGTATAATTACGGTCTAATTGGGTTCTCATCGCCAAATGGGGTAACTCGTTTCTTCGGTAATCGGAGGAGTACCGAGCTCTCCTCCTGGTAAAAAGTACAATTACGTTAAGAGATTTCGCACGGTTCAGACTCGGCACGATTTAAAATCTTCCTCCTTCGAATGTAACGCGCGCGCGGCACTTTATCGATCGATCACGCGCTTTGCCTTGTTCCCGCGAAATGGAACCAGAACATTTGATATACATAGCTTTCGGTGTTTGTAGAAAACACTGCTTTTAACTGGTTATTCGGTTTCTTTCAATGGCTGAAGCATTTTAATATTGCCAGGAATTACTGCCGGTTATTCCATATTAATTTTGTGACATTTCTTTTCTTCTGCACACAGTAAAAGATTTTGTGTGCAAAACGGTCCACTGAAATTTCCTGTTACTTTAACACGGGGAATATGTTAAAAAGTACACAAATACATGTTAAATTCATATGTTCATCTTGTTAAAATATTACTTTTTAACATATTCATCTTGTTAAAGTAAAACTTTGAATGGGCTGTTTGTAATACAAACTTTTTTACGTATAGGGAATACAAGTTTAAGGGGAACGATATTTTATTTTAACGTTTTAATTTTACTTGGCTGTGCGCTCTCTAGGCCAATTTTACCCTGCGATATCGCGCTATCAGAATTACACTGCAATAATTACATTACGCGTTATTAATGCGTTATACGATGTTCCTTTTATTTAATTATGAATTTCCTCTGTATACCGAAGGGCATTTACGCGCTTCGCGTTGAACGCGAATTTACACATTTACATTTCATCCGCGATACGCCTTTTTCTCCCGCCTTCTTTCCCTTTTTCAAATTTACTCGTTCTCCCGATCACGGTATCCGACGGAACGGCTGATTCACGGCATGCAAAGTGAATTCCTTTCTGTCTTTCTTTATTTTCCGCCGCGTGCGCGCGTGCGACGTCCTAGAATACTGCAGGTTACTTGAAACCGGTTACGACATAACGCGCTTTCGCACTTCTTGTGCCGCATTCCACTTCTATTATACACGGTGGTCAGAATGCTCATAAATAAGCTTGGCGGGATATGTTTAAACAATACGACAGGTCTCGCGCGAGGTTGAACGCGCGACGACTCACCGTGTGGACGGTAACAATAGACGCGCACGAAAACCCCTTCGAGCCGCGCGCTCACACACGCCCCGCTCGCCGCGGGAAGTAAACGCTCACATACTTCCCGTAACGTTCGCAGTTAAACGTAACTACACCGATTACGATCGCCCGGCGAAAAGTCCGAGCTCGTTTACTCGGTCGAATTAGGATCTTAGCAGAACGGCTGACTTGTAATGTTAAGACAATGTTTCATAAAATATTTAAACAATTTAAGACATACCCTGAATCTTTGTCTACACAGAAAAAAAAAGTCTTAAATCAAGAATAGATATTTTCATATATAAGCAAGAATATTATAATCTCTTTAGAAGATTTTGAATCTTTATTTGATTGAATTTGTATTGATGCAAATATCGCTCGGACTCAATTCAAGATTAAAAATCTTCTAAGATTATCATAATATTCTTGCTTATATATGAGAATATTCTTGACGTAAACCTAATTTTCCTGTGTAAATTATCATCTTTTTACCTTTTTTATGATACAGTGGTTTGTCATCAATCATAAACAGAAAGCAGTTTAAGACTTCAGACACAAGACAGTCATTGTGCGTTACTCAAGATAAAGACTTCAGGTATAAAAAACGTTGTCTCGAACCGACAAGTCAGCCGTTCCGCTAAGGCCCTTGCGAAAGTTCCGGGGATATTTGCGAAAAGGCGAAGCGCGTGAGTTCGCAAACGACAGATCGATATCTATCTTTACCTCGAGCTGCGAGTTGCGTCTTATTTGGGTCACTCTGTAGATTCATACTTCGTATGCCACGCTCTCTCGCGCTCGTGTGTGACTCTCGTCTACCACGGGGCGGGGTTAGGTGTAGCGTCCTCGATAATCACAGTAATAGCGCGAACGATAATGCCCTTGTGACATTCGAGCTACTATAGCGATAGCCGATTTTAATGAAGAGCAGTCTCGCGTGCGGCAGATTAGGTCTCTCGCGATTCTAATCGCCTTTAATGCGCCGGCGTCGCAGATATTTGTTACGGTCGCACCCGGCTTCGAAACGGAGATACGTGGGACTTTGTGCACGGGCAGGTGTGCCACGCTACCAGGAGATATCGTCCGTGGACAAATTTAAAGGGAAATCGCCGGCACTCGGACATCCGACATTTCATTTAAACTATCCCTCTCCCTCTCTCTTTCTTTCTTCTTATTAACATCTTTTCTTCGCACATTGATTGTACGTTGTCAATACGAGTTATCTCGTAACTGGAGCGCGAAAAGAATTCTTTGTCCGAAACAACGACTACGTTTAACTTATAGGTTTTTGGTGTGTATTGCTGAATAATAAATATAATTGATTGAAAAGAACAGTAATATTCTCTTGTATGATTTTAACAATCTAAAACTACTGAAAAATAAATACCTGGCCTGCGAGAGCGACAGCTATTTTATTTTGACATAATTGAAAAATTATTTATTAACAGTGATCTTCGTCACATACATTAATAATGATTGTATTATGCTTATGATGTATATGACGAAGAGCACCGTTAATAAATCATTTTCAAATTAAGCTAAAATAACAGCTGTGGCTATTGCAGGCAGGCCAGATATTTATTTCAGTTATTTTACGTATAATTAATTAGCATATTAAAATAAAACAGATTGATGTGAAAATGATGTCGGGAACAAAGTTCTCTAATGTCACCGTGTCAACTCTTTTTGTCTACGTCTATTCCTTTATCCTATGTCTGTTGAAACGAATGTAATTAAAATTATTCGACGAAAGTAAATTTTCTATCGGTCCGAATTTTCTCGAATTTCCTTTCGTCGGAACTCTTTAACTCCAACGCCAGCATTATTTCTTACGTCAGTATTTTTCTTTCTGCCACCTTGAATAGCCAAAACGGCTATTTCTACCTCGCAATTGGCGGACATGTCGGCATTCTTCTTTCAGAGGGAACGCGTGACTCCTCCGAAACGTTTACCCGTAATACAACGTTGAACGTGTGCGTAGCTTACGTCGACGGGGAAAAATGTATATTCCGGCGAGACGCGCGATTTCGCCGTCATTCTGACACAACTTTCCATCTTAGAGCTCCGCAGAAATTTACATCCTGAAAAATGGAGAGAGAACAGCGGCGGACCGTTGCTCGTATGCGTGCTGCGAAAGGCATCTATTGCGAGATGAGAAAGAAAGAAAGAGAGAATGTGTGTAAAATAGCTCCAATTTCAACTCTAATAATGTAATTTACTCCTTTTGACTATGATGAAATAATATCTTAAATTTCCGTGTTCTCTGTTTTAGCGTCAAAATAAGTGGTTTTACAGTGGCGTTAAAATGAAATCTGTAGGTTTAAAAAAGTTCAAGAAAAAAGTTAACGAAAGTATAGTATCGTCACTTTTCGGCGACATAGTCTACATTCACACGGCAACGTTAATTAATTCAGTTTAGTAACAACTGTAATTAGTGAACTCTTACATTCGATTGGTATATTCTTTTAGATCTAATAATATTTAATAAAATTAAATGCGTGAACTCACTAACTACGGTTGCTACTGAACCGGATTAACGTTGCCGTGTAAACAAAATCGTATGTACAGGTTGTACGAAAGGATTGAGAGCGTTAAAGTAGCTATAAAATTTCGACTCGGGAGTCAAAATCCTCTCGCCGAGCTTGCGGCGAGGTTATTCGTCTCCGTGCAACTGCGGGGCGAGATGTCGTCGCGCGCGGGTCATTGATTTCGCGAAATGGCTGCTCGCGCGGAGAGGAGTGAGTGGTTTACGCGCGAGAGCGGATGGACGATGCTCCCGACGTGCTCTCCCGCTCGCTCCTTCGCCTCGTAGGAGGCGCAACCTCTTGACCTCCCATCCGCGGCGCGTCGGCGGCATCGCGGCTCTCATAAATAATCGGCGAAGAGAGGATCCGGCGTCGCGCTCGCGCGACCACCGACGGGCCAATCGTGCGCAAAGAGAAGTCGCTGCAGTTTTCCGACCGGCGACCGGAAGCGATGCGCCCGGGCCGCGACGTCTCGTCGCGATGGCATCTAATGCGGAAATGAGATCGCTCTCGGCTCCCGGAGGGGGACCCTCAATCGTCTTATTATGCTTTCTCTCCGTCTCTCGTGGAAGATCCCGGAACGTGCCCCGCTCTTATCTCCGTCTTTGCATCCGAACGGCCGTATTACGCGCGCACGTGCAAATTGATATATTTATGGTTTTACCGCGGTCTCCTCGCTCGTCGTCTCATCCGGATACCACCCTCCGTTATCTCCGGGCCGAGTGCACGTAGACAAGCGAATAATCACTCGTGGGACTCGAGCGCGCGAGCGAACTGCGAGATTTTCGGCTTGACGTTTCGACGTCGAGTCGGGAATTCGAGTCGAGTTTGGAGTCCCTTCGCTTCTCGCGGTATCGGCGGAGACGGCGGTATCCGCTCGCTTCGACTACGCCCTTCGAGCTTGGAGAAGCGAGAGACGTAACAGGCATTAGCGACGAGGAAAAAAAAGGGGAGATCGGGGGCGACTGCAGATTCGCGAAAAATTCGCGCAACGTTGCTCTTCGACTCGGCGAGACTCGTTGGGAAATTTTCCGAGCAAACACGCACATGCCGCGCGCGCGCTCTTAAAAGCCCGGAAACGAGCTAAGCAAGCTGAACGAGAGGCAGGGGGAGCGGCGGGTGCATCTCATCGACCCGTGGAAAACCAATATCGCGCACGTGCTATGTCCTCGAACACGTAGATCCGTCTGTCCTTTAAAGCGTGTTCTGCAGGAAAATCTCGTTGCGTTCGCTGCGGTTATTCGTAGAATTCAATGTGCATCGATGCGAAGTGCTCTTGGGAGTCCGCGGTGTGTGCCCGTCGGGTTTCTATCGGTACGCGTCGGGGCGACTCGTCCTCCTCCTCTACTAGAGAATCTTCCTTCTTACAATTTCGTCCCTCCTCGTCCTGCATAGGAAATTTCCCGGTATCTAATTGGGATGCAATTTCCCAAAATAATTATGGATTCTAATCAGGATTGGCGAAATTCCAGATGTTTTAGATAAAATATTAAGATAGACAAGCTCCAAGTTGGTTTTTAACTACGAATAAATGTAACAGGCCATTAAAAGCAAAGCATGTTGTAGTGTCATTGGAATATTAATACTGTCGGTATTAATATTATTTGTGGGAAAATCTATCCTGCACTTGGGAAAAATCATAACAAATTTCCGTGCAGGAAAATCCTTACGCTACCGGCGATATTTTCGTCGGACTCGCTGAAACATCGTTTCTCACTTCGTTTTCTATATTTCGAGAAATGCGTCGGAGAATCGCGGGAAAACAGCGTTACAAACGGCGTTGTCGTGACTTATCGTTTTATTTTTCCGAGCGACTTACCTCAGATGAGAGCGCGCTGCAGGATGAGCGGAAGGGGGGATGATCGTCTCGTTTGTGCGAAAAACGCGAAAGCATCTTCCGGTCATTTACCGTGAAGTTTTGAATGAAGTCGGTTAAAGCTGGATAGTAGCGAGTCGGAGCTGCAATTTTCCGAAATCACGCTCTGCCAGGATAAGCTGGAAAATCGTGTCGAAGGGAATTGGATGAGACGCACGAAAAGCGACGACGAGTCATGGCCGGCATCCTCGTGTAGGCGCCACGACCAACATTAATATATGGCTTATATAAAGCGGCGCGTTGCAATTATTTCTCCCCCTTAGTCCGGCGCGAGACCGGTACGGCGCTCCAATAATAACTCGGCAATCTGCCGAGGAACGCGCGGTGTTGAACGAAGAAAACGGGCCGGGAAGGATAGGTCGGCGAGAAAAAAGGAAGGCGCGCGATTTTCCACTTATAAATCGGCCGGCTCGTACAAATCGGAGCGCCGAATCTCTGCTTTATTTTGTTGCATGAAGAAATGAGATCCAAGGGATGGACGGAAGAAAGGGTGAAAGGAAGGGGAGGACAGATTAATCAATTTAATCTTCATTGATCTTCTGTACGCGGAATCGGATTAATCAATCCTAGGTCGCATTCTGGCGATCGGAGACTTGAAATATTGTCTTCCCGAGTCCCTGTGCGTCGCCTCGCGCACTTTCAAATTTATTTTTAAGCGATGCATGTGTATGCTCTATGTACATACAATACACACAAAGAATGTTATAAAAGGCAAAAGGTATTATAGAATTTTGTAACTTAGAAATATGTCGACATTTTGCTTTCATTTATTATTTTTCAGTTTTGTATGTGCTATTTATTTATATTTTATGAATCGAAGTCCCCTGTTAAAAAACTTACTAAGTTAAAAATAATTTGTACGAAAAATTGAAAATTTGAAAATAATTTATATAAAAAAGGTATAAAAAATATTCTCCTCGTGCAGATTAAAAATGACGGCAAGGCTAGAGAAGTCTAAGAAGATGAGAAGGACTAGAAAAGAGAGGACGTTTATCAATCCACAGAATAAGAGGAAAATAATTTCACATCTGAACGCATTTGCTCTTATAAGAAACGTAAATCTCAGACAATACATAAAATAGCGCCTTCTTACGCGGTTACCCTCGAGAGCCTCGCGACCTTATCTTACTCAGCGCATATTCGGCCGGGGAATCTGATCACCGCGAAACGCCCTGTTCTGATTTCAAGCCGTAAAGTCGCGTCACAGCCGCCTCGCGAAAGACAGCGAGGCTCGTGGAATTCGTGGATGACGGTAGCGTCATCCGAAGAATTTCCTCGCGGTTGTCCCTCCTCATCACGTGGAGGACAGAAAAGCCGAGGCGCGTCGGCGAAGCCAGTATTCCAGTGAGAGACTCTCTCGACGTTTGCGAAGAAGCCTTATAGTCTGGGACCGCAGGACGACAACGACGAACACGAACGGCAAAAGCCAGATTTCACGTTACGTCGAATCCTCATTTAATTCGCTTTTTGATCGAAGACGTCTGCTGACAAATATCGAGTTAGCCTGCGTTTTCCAAACGCTTAGCCAGATCAAAGAATTTCGAGAAAAAATGAAATGCTTACACGGAAAAGGAGGATATTCTTGCTTCTTAAGAAAATCCGTATTCTCAACGTGTACATGTTAAAATGAGATTATACAGCGTTGAACAGATAAAATTTGCTTTCACGAAGAAATTGCATATATAGTTCCATTTATGAAATGATTCATTGGTCGAAATTTATAGCAATGGCACTATTTTATTTTTTCTCTTTAAATATTATCTCTCATTCCAATTAAGATAATTTTTTGTCATTTTTTCTGTTTGGTTTAAATTATTTAAATATTTATTTAGTTATTTCAATTAAATGATTGTAAGACTTATTAAAAGTAAAATTAAAATAAGAAATAACGGAAGGTAAATGAAAGAGAAAGGAGGGGAGAGAAAGAGAATGCATCTCTGAAAATCATGAAATGAATTTCCGTTCGACTTAAAAATGCATGCTCTGTGTTGCTCTTTCGGGAAGATCACGCGCGACGCAGCGTTCGCTCATTTTCGAGCGTCACGCTCAAAGCGTCAATATTTATGGCGAGCGTGTGATTAAAAAAAAAAAAAGAGCGGATCTCCTCTCTCACATAACACGACGATAAAACGCGCACCGGATAAATCAAGCGTATTATTATGGAGGGTGCTATTAATTTTACTGCGTTGACGTTTTTCCACGTGCGAGCTATAAACGCGAGAGATGCTTTGCTGCTACACACAACCGACACTCGCGTACATGCTTAGTATTTCGTGTGTTCGCTGATATTTTTCTCCCTCTTTCCTGTAAAAATAAAATCCTTTGTTCTTCATCAATTAATTCCCGTGTTCCATCTGTGGTCAAAGATTTTTTGCCGTCAATTGTGTACCTCGTGCAAATTGCGATTTAGCTTTTCCAAGCGCTTTTCGCAAAACGCGCGAAGGAAATATTCATGACCGGTGTCGCGCGCATACGCGCAGATTACTGCGTCAAATGAAGTCAATATCAATGAAAAGCTGGGATCAGAGTGGACGCACATTCGCGCAGTGGTCGAAAGGGGGAAAAAGAGCGCGACGGTGAAATTGCCGGAGAAATGAAAAAATTAATGGACCAGCAGCACGGTTTTTATCGCGATTGTAATTTGTAGCCGGAATGTCGTTACGATTATTCGCGATAATCCCCCGTGCGCGTACCGAGTCGCCGTGCCGCAACGTACCGAATCGGCGGACTTACCGTTGTTTATCGCGAATAAAATGCGGCCGTTCTGTGATAAATGCAACGCGCTGCATTATATCAATTAGTGTCACGCGCAGACGTTTCGACCGGAAAAATGCGCAGCGATTCGTCGCGCGGCCTGGCTGGACGAGCACTTTGCAAATCCCGCGTCCGTCGCCGATAAACGTCAGATCGCAAAAATAAACGAGGCCTTCATTAGTCCGAGAAATATGTTGTGAATCGAGAGAGGAGATTAATTCAATTGCAAAAGACGGTTGAATTAATTGTCCGCTGTGAGGATACAGCTCTCGAGCGGGAAAGCCTCTTCGCGAATTGATTGTCGAGTCGGTTATTAATCGATTATTATCGAGTAGCCAAGTGTTTTCGTGAAGCGCGACGGGGAAAACAACGTTGATGAAAACGGACATTTATGGCCGGGACGAACCGATAATTTCGCTTCACCTCGGCACTAATTTCCATCGAAATCGCAACTACTAATGGCGGGAAGGATGCAGCGTGAATCTATACGGTAATAAGGAAAGCAATCTCTTCATTACTCCGCCCGTCGTTCCCACCACCTCTGCTGCCATTAATTTCCTGCCATTATCGTCCCGAACAACATCTTATCCAGACGGTTAGCCAACAACCTGATCGCCGTGCGACAAACTTGATTATCCTGAACGTCTCACGCGAGACTTTTCACGTCTCTGTGGGTTTACGTCGGTTCATGCTGTATTGCTGAATCATTTCTGAACAAGGTGGCCCGTCCATTGCGTTTTTAATCGTACTTCATCAAACAAATATGTATACAGCTTCCTATAATACACGGGGAGAAATTTTATAGTAGAAATTACTCGAAAATTTTTTAAAAATAAATCGACATTCTGTTATAATTTATTTTTTCGTTTCATATTTTCTATATATTTATATTTTACGAACTGGAATTTACTAGCTATTAAAAAATCTACTATCTTTTAACCAGAGATATCTTCATCTCCATCTATAAAATTAGAATCTTGATCTTTCTGTTTAATTAAAATTCACTGAACTAATAATTTACTATCTATTAACAAATTTACACAGACATGGAAGCGACTTGTTTTTCTTATCTTTCTCACTTAATTCAAAATATCTCACTTTTTCTCATTTTAGAAGAACTCATTTTTCTTATTTTTTTCTTATTCGACATTTCTTAATAAATTATGAATTTTTAACAGCTGTGCATATATTTTACAGTTAAAAATATTAATATTACTAATTGTTTACATTGAATATATTATAAAATGGATGTGGTCAGTCAGCGAAGAAGTTGTCAGCGAAGGATCGATGTAGCTGGTCGAGTCCGCGGTATGCCCAACGCCTTCCGTCGGTTCAGCAACACTTGACTCGGTTCCGAAAGTGGATGGGTGACGACCAGCAGCGCAACGCGCGCTCTGCTGCCAAAGCAAAAAAGGAAAGGGGCGAAGTCTTTTTACGTCTCGTGAGCAAAGAAAAAAAAAACCCCTGTTGTTTCGTATATGTTCCGTCGGAGACCGCACGCGCGCGCCGCCATTCCTTCACTCTACTATTTATTTTCCTTTATTCACCTTTGAGGATTATAATACACTGCGTCTTCTGCCTCTCGTGAGAAAACGTGGTTGATCCTTAAAGGTAGAAAAAATGGCAGTGCGATCCACCCCGATACGGGGAGAAGGGAAAAGAGCCCTTCTCATCATCTCGTAGTTGGGACTAAATACTGCCAACATTTTTCTTTACTTTTATTCGACAATGAATGCCGGGATACTCAATACGTAATCTCGCGATTAATAATGAACATTCGTAAAAAAAAATGAAATTATTCGTCATTTCGTTATGGCGCGAAATTGATATCGCAGTTTGCGCGCTATGTCATATGATTTTAATTCTTTAGACTTCGCAGATTTTTGTACGACAATGCAGAATTCGTTATAATTTACTTACAAATACTGCTCGATTAAGTGGAAAGAATCAATTGTCAATGATTGGTTATAAAATAATTTTGAATAAAATTTAATACAATTCTATCGTTACTGTCGCGCCTTGGAATGTACGGAGTGCAAAAATTCTCCAAGCCAATCTGGTCAGCACCTTGCAAAAGTTTCTTTTTTTGCGGAGCTTTTGCGAAAACATTTTCGGACCGTACATAAATCTAACGAATAATTTAATAATACCAGTAACAGAGCAACTACCGCGCGGTAACTCGGTACCTCGACAAAATCCGCATCGATTGAATCCCGCGATCCGCGAACTTTGCGAGCTTCGTGAGTAGAGCCGGCCGAGAAGCGGCTATTCTCCGGTCGCGATTTCGGGAAAGGACCTCTCTCGCGCACGATATTTTTGTCCGGCGTGGCAACACGCGACTGCGACTCGTGTCTCGTAAGTAGCTGCATTTAGGAGCGCGCGCGAAAGCACGCTCGGACCGCGTAAATGCAACGCCAGCTGCTCGGGACGCCTCGTGGTTGTCTCCCTGATGCACTGTCACTTCGCTTTAATTATACGTCTCCACCACTTAATGGCAAATTGTCCCGTAATTCGGGTCAGCTCAGAGATATTCGTTCTTTATTGCAATTAATAACGTCTTCAAGTGCCGCGTGGCGCGTTTCCCCGCGAGAAGTTCTCGGAATGTCATATTGAAGCGTGCGTGGAGATCCGCGCGTTGGTTTTCGCGGACCGGCTAATTTCCTCTTCTGATATTAACGAGTAAATAATTAAGATGATAAATAACTGATTAAATTAATAAGAGTAACGCAATTAAACTGTGTACAACGAGATCCGGCAGAGTGTTTTTCTCAAGAGTATTTAGTATGCTAATATTAATTACTGTAAGACCATCGGTAATATAGAGTGAATTTTGGAATTTTTACTCGAACTCGTCGGGATTGTCGTCTCTCCTGAAATAACTAGATCGTTACGTCGAAGAATTCTACAAAGAGCTGTTCCTCCCTTCTCTCTTTCTTTCTGTCCTCTTTTCCTCCTTTAGTTTCTTGTACATTCGGCGGACGACTTTCCAGGTACCGGACGTAATAAAGTTATTCCGCCGAGAGATTGCTATTTTTCAGGAATATGTAGATTGACCTTAATTTATTGCGATCGATGAGACGGGTCAGGGGACAGTTTATAGCTCGCTTAACTTTGCGAGCGGACCTTTGCCATCGCGCCGGTTCCGAGAGACTGAGGGTTCTTTGACCGCTGAACTGAGGCACAATGTAATATTTTGCGTCGCAATATTGACTTATTGATGTACGTAATGGATAGAAATCCAGAAAATTACACGCAGCTCGATCGAACGAAGATTCTCTTTCCGAGATTACATGCATTCATTTTCGGCGAAAAAAGCTATTAACCTGAGTCGAAATCTTAGTTCTAGTTTAAGTCTAATTTAGTTCTACGTTAAGTTAAATTCAAGGGTTTTCTGTCGTATTCCTTTAGTGCTACAAATGGAGAATTCATTACCTTTTTCTTCACTTGAAGACTTAATAAGAACTAAAAATCAGGCTCTGGAAAATTAAATTCCCTGTGTAGCATTAAAGAAGCACTTATTGGACTTCTTTGATGCTACAAGTGGGAATTAAAAATTTCGACTCGGGAAGCCGGCTGCGTGTATGTTCTTCGTATATTTTCCAGTGTATTCTCAGTGCAGCTTCTCTCGGAAGGAATTATTTCTTTTTGCCAGACTAATTATAACGTTCGATAAAAACAATTCTAACACGCTCGTNTTTTTTTTTTTTTTTTTTTTTTCTTCGAATTCGCGCCCGCGTGTACGAACGTACAGCGTTTGCGACACGCTACATTATTTCTCGAGCTACATCGTTCGTTTGAAAATGATGATAATACGACGGCGGAATTTAGAGAGACGCGCGGCACGTACGGTTGCGCAACACGACGAGAAAAGAAATAGATAATGTCGCAGTAGGATCGTCCTCCACGGTGCATGCATTAATGTACCTCTGCAGTCGCAGTCTCTAATGTGTATAATAACTACTAATTTCTGAATAATTCGGTCTGGCATACCGTTAGCAATATATACGTAGATTAAACGTGTACAAAGCGCTTCGCGCTTGTACCTTGGAGCTACGTAAGAAGTCGTCGCATTACGGATGTGAGACGCGAAAAAAGCACGAGGGCAGCTCGCCCAATATAGCATTTGCATGTAAATTCGCGAATTTTTATCGTCCCCGAGCTTTGTGATTATCCATGCGAACGTAACTCGTTATTCCCTCCGCGTAATGATTACGAGGAGTCGCGTTGTATCGCGAGGTAATTGGATTAATAATAAAAGCACGGTAATTTGCCGGAGAAATTGTCGCGAACAACTGTAAATGAGAAGCTCTTACTTTTAAATATATAAATTTATTTATCAGTTTATTTATTTATTTATTTATTCATTTATTTATTCAGCGGGAAATCCCCTATTTACACATAAAAGGAAGCGCATTGTGAAGGTGCTCGAAAATAGAAATTGTCCTCGGTCGATTGAACGCGATTCAAGTTTCGCTGATGTTCGGATAACGTAACTTTAATTCGAAGAATCAAGTTAAGAATGTATTGGGCTCTTCGACGTACGTTTTTAGAGATTTTTTCGAAAAATTTGAAGCCTTTTATAGTTAGGCGTAACTTCATTCAATTATGTATTGACCGTTTTTTCCCATAGCGGGAGGTCAACAAAAAAAATAAAAAATAGCCTAACTATAAAAGGCTTCAAATTTTTCGTAAAAATTCCTACGAGCTTATCGAACAGTCCGATAAAACTGAAAAATGTCTCGTCATAGTTCGTGGATCTGTCGGTGCAGCATTCTCTCTTTGTTCGCTCATTTGAAAGTCCAAGAAGATAATAATCTAACGATCAATCGTCTAGAACGATTCACGGAGAGTCTTGAGTCGGTTGCAAGCCGCTCTCGAAGGATATTCCCCGCTACCGATGTGCATCCACGCGTCATTCGTAACACGGATACTTTCTAACGGGCGACCTTCAAGAACGATACTTGCTCACTGCTCCGTTCTCTGTGCGCGCGCGCGAAACGCGAAATGTTTCTCATATTTCAGGCCTTAGTTGTGACAGCGGCCAGACTGGGCCGAAATGTCGGTATAGAGATCTGCGAGTCGGTTTAAATTAGAGAGTCTAGACGCTTCGGAAATACCATGTGGTGGCGAGCGTTGCACCGCATCCCGCCGTCTTTTCCAGTTCGAATGTTCGCGCCTCGAGGCGTCCGCCCATCGCCGTCGAAGATGCGTCTGGATACTCGCAACACGACTCGACAGCCTTCGAGAGTAAAGCTCAGCTCGCACGCGCGATACATGCTCGTAGTACGTGAGACAAATGTGCCCGAGCTTTCGGCAAGTTTGGACGTGTGCGGCAATCTCGATTCGCTACTTTGCGACCCGCCAACTAACGCTGCAATGTCACGCCCGACGAGCGAAACGAGAGTGCAGGGCCCACGGGAAATGTGTCTGAAAAATCGTTGTGTTGTTGTCACGAGAGTACGACGGCGCACGCGATGCGCCAACGCGACTGTTCGTGTCCCGCCCAGAACTGTCATTGTTAAAAGTATCCGTAATTTGTCGTGATTTAGACATCACGGTAACGCCGTTCTTTTCAGCGTAATCTTATAGCAGCTATTTACGGCAATAATATGATTAATTACATTTGTTTTTTCTCTGTTTCAGGTATGTATAGCTCAAAATAGACGCGAGAAGTGTCTCGTTCGGTTCAGTCGATCGTCGGCCCACGTCAACCACTGTGAGTTACATAATGTGTTCGTACTTATCGTCCCGTAAAAAATAGCCACCAGTTTCATTATTGGCGTATTTGCATGTCGGAGTTACGAGGGATGTACTATGTCCGCGTCATCCTCCTCCGTTTCGCGAAATACGCGCTACTGTCTTTCATATTCACCACACCCACGATCGTCAACCACCACACACGTTATTTCCAGACTAAAAATGCGCGACTTCCTACGTATTCGTTTGAAAAAAAAGGGGGAGGGGAAAGAGAAAAAAGACGTGAAACTGGCAGGCATCTGGCGGACTTTCGCCTGCCATTCGTCATAGGTAGCTTTGCGAGACTGCGAACGCGATTCAATCGGCATAATGATTGAATGCAGGCGGACGAAAGAGAGAGAGACTCGAGGCTGAAGCCCGCGCGTGGATCGATCGCTGCAGTCGTACGGCGATCGGCGTTGTCGGAAATGAGAAATTGCACGTGTTCTCACGCGAGTTGTATCTCAAATAATTTTATGGCGAAGGCAGCACGCGGAAATCGGAAAGCGTTTATTCGACGTCCTTGGATATGCGTTCCACTTAGACTGTAGCTGCTCGGGAGATTGCGATATCTTCGCTATTGGAGCGAAAACATCGATATACTCTCGCAGTATCATCAATAACATTTTTAATGTGACGCCAAGGGTTTATAATTCTATGCAACCGATATAACATAAACTTTGCCGGAAGAAGAAGATCACTATTCCGTGGGTGAAGTTTTCAAGTACGGCATCCCCTCGAACAATATCTTCAATGTAACGCTAAAGATAAGGAATCGGGAGGAGCCGAAATTACAAGGGAACCGCAGCTCTGGCGCGTAGGAATCCCCGATCTCCTTACCGCACCGGCGGTTCTCGTTAGTCCGTAATTAAACAATCTAACGCGATCTACAAGCGCGCATCGCGCGCACAATTACGATCCCTGCTCGCGCATTGTCGTGGCGCGCAACGGCCGCGCGTTTGCACGGCTTAATATACATAATGAACTCGTCTCCCCGTGGGGAAAAAACGAGTTTTCCGCGGGCACATGGGGCGGCCACGATGATCGTTAGCATCCCCGGGTGTGTAATACTTTCTCTCTCTCTCACCGGCTCCGGAATGTGCTCGCGTTCGCGCACGACAAGTCGGCGCGCGAGCAACACGTTAATTGGGCGAGAGTTACGGCGAACGTGCCATACGGCTGTCTCTCCCTCCGCCGTTCATGCCGACATCGCGCGGCGTGGTGTAGCGTGGCGCGGCAGCCGGCTGCCGTCTCGTGCTCGCTAGCATCCGCTCCGGGCGCGTCGCGGCGCTGCGGTCGCATGGCCGCCCTCAGTATTCGCGAGCCTCGCTCGGTGTGTGTTTCGTGGCGTGGTCGTCGTCGCCGTCATCGTGACCGTCCCCGTCTCTCGGTTGTGTGCTGTTTGTTATTCCGCACATAGCCAGTCCGTACGCGCGTTCGCAATTAATTCCGTTCGCGAGAATCCGTCCCGAGCCGAGCGACGATCCTCTCTCTCGTCGTGTCATCGACGCCGCTCCTCCGTCGCCGGACGATCCTTCTCTCTCTCTCTCTCTCTCTTTCTTCTTCTCTTTTCGTCTCTGTCCGACGTGAGCGGGAGGAAGAAGAAGCAGCGTTTGTTGGAGTTTGTGCCGCACGCGTATTCCCTTACGCGTGTGTCAGTGTGCGTGAAAGTGTGTGTGCAACACCGACGTCGGCGTCGTCGCCGTCGACGAAGATCGCTGGAATCTGTCTCATGCTGCCCTCCGTCGCCATCTCTCTCTCCCTCCGTTCCTCTCTCCATCCGTGTGATTTTGTCCGTCGCATTTGTGACTCTCCGATTCTCCTCTCCACGCCGTGAGTATCTATCCACCTAGCCAACTACGTCGGCTACGCGGAGTACTACGCGCCGCTCCTGTGTTTACGATCGTCGCGTCCTCTCTATCGCCGTCTCGCTCTCCTCTCACCTGCGCTCCTCGGTCTGTGGCGCACAGGTGTCCCGTGGAAGCGGCGGAGGAGAGCCGACGCCTGCTGTGATATAACGTCCGGGCCTCGCGCTGTGCCTCGACGCTCCTTTCCGAATCCTGCCGAGAAAACGAGCCCTCCACTGCCCGACTCGTCGTCGACCTTCGTCGTCGTCATCGTCGTTACCGTTGAGTACGTACCTCATCGTCCGGGTTCGTGCACTTCCGTTTACCTTTTCGGCGCGTCCGTTCTTGTTCGAATGTATATTCGTGTTATGTACGCGTGCGCGTCGTCCGTGCGTGTATCTGTATGTGTGTAAGAGCGTGAGAAGAAAATTTTTACGCGTGTTTAGTCATTGGGGCTGATTATAGCCCGCTATCGTGCCGTCGACGGTGTTTGCCCTTGGAAGTTTGTCCTTGGAGGTTAGTCAGTCGGTCCGTGAATGGACGCTCCTTTTCACGTCGCTCCCGTGCTCCGGATCTCGACTTCGGGATGCATTTGATCGCTCGTCCTGGAACTATGGGGGATATCACCGCGAAGACGACGCGCGAGACGCGTGGAAAATTCACCGTAGAAGGACGTGAGTCCCCTCATCCCGAGGTAGCTTATTTCGGGCGACGTTAATTTTCTAAATTAGCGCCGGGGCGTGGTGAAATTAATTAAACGTTACGATCTAACGTGGCCCACGAAACGTGAGGAATCGTGTTCGCAAAGTGCTTCTATACTGCTATATTACTTTAACCTCTTCAGGGACGAATTAATTAAGATCAGAAGATGATTTAACTTCAACTTGACGCAAACATGGGGTATCTGCGAATCGTGCGAGATTTCCCTTTTTCTCGTGGAATTTTGAAATATTCATTCGCAGTACTGTTTCTCATGAGATCCATTTATTGGCCTAATTTTATCGATAATTGATTTGAATTGAAAAGGAAAAGTCGAATGTATCTGAAGTATACATACATGTCAATGTCCCCGAAGAACTTAAATTAACGTATTATGCAACAACCTGTAGTTCCGACCCGCGTTACGAAGAGACTTACGTTCGACCCGCGTCATTTTTACTTCCACCGTCGAGCGCGCGGTAGCGACGTCTCTGAGAAGTCGGTCTTCGATTTTACATATGCGTTGTGAATGAAGTTATTGTGCCGCCTCATCGTCGCGTTTTCATCGTCACGCCCAGTCGGTTTATCCTTCGAAATGATTTTCTCGTCCATAACTCCGGCCGTAAATCGTGGTAATTAAATATCGATGGCCGGAGTTTCGTATCGCGCGATAACCCTCGCGAACCGCCGCGAAGCACATCCGATCCACTAACGGATCACTCACTCACCCCGAGTGAACTCACGATCCCGTCGAGTCGCGTGCGAGAAATTTTCTTCGGCCTTGATCTGCATCTCATAAAATTCTCGGGCGAGATGCAGACTCGGGGTCGGTTCGGCGAACGTCCGGAAAAGAGAGGAATTGCAACGAGTTTTTGCCTCGATCAATTCGCAAAAGCGTGTATCGTATGAAAGCCCGACGGTTATATTCCGGGATTAATCTAAATTTTTAATCGGATCTACTAGAGTTCACTTCTCACCGCTCAAATTGCACTACACGTTTAAGCGATAAATTCCTCTACATTCGTTCGCCAACCCTGCTATCACACATACTGGTACACGTGATTGATAATTAATAATTAACATTCAACGGTCGAGGATATCGTCAGAAAGCGATATGAAATTTTCGGCCAACTGTTGTATCGCAACAATGTCGATTCCGAGTTCAGCTTATTGTTTGCTCCACACGTAAACAAGTTCATATTTCGCGTAGTTAAATACACATGATTAATAATCAGCATTCACTGTTCAGGATATCATCGGAAAGCGATTTTCAACTTTTTGGCGACCGGTATGTTGCAACAATGTCGATTTTAAGTTCAACTTATCGTCTCGTCCGCGTGTAAACAAATCATATTTCGAGTAGGACTTTTTGTCGTGTTTACGAAAGAAAGCCGTGCGGCTCCGCCGTTCGTTGTTTAGTCACGTCGGGCGACCGCGAGCGAACACAATGCGCGTCATTCATGACGGTCGGGCAGTGGCTTCAAGTAGTTAACTTTTCCTCGTTCTCCGATGCGCAGGGACGCGACTCTCCTCCTCAGTCGCCGTCGTCAGCCAGTCGCTCTCACGGTCCGTGCGTGAGTAATTTTCCGTAGTGTGCCAATCATCGGGAATTCCATTGTAAATAATCAGTGACACCCCGTGGTGGAGCCTATCACGTCGGCTCGAACTCAACTATTTCGTATTGCCGTGTCCGTGTTCTACCCGAGCCCACATCTCCAAGTGCTGTCATAGTGCCATATAATAGCTTCAACGTAGTAATCAGATTTCCCTCTTCGACGAAAACAAGCGAGAAGGAGCCTTCGCTCGGAACCCGCCGAGATAAGCAGCGCAACGTCAGCGTACGCGCACGACTGTTGAATAATCGAGCGGACGATAACGCTCTCGTTATCCGCCCCGTGTAACAGACAAAAGAGAGAGAGAGAGAGAGAGAGCGGTTCGCGCGAACGAGACTGACACGCTCGCCGACATTTAGCGCGACTTGTCAGTCGTCGAATCCCCTTGCGGCCAGCTGGCGGAAAGAGGAACATCGCCGAGTACAATAAGGAACGCGTCTCTCCGGCGCGGAGAAGGAGCACGACGACGATCGGATGCAACTTCCTCCGACAGCGTGAGACGATCGCTGTCGATACCACGTCGGGAAGCAAGCGCGTCCCGACCGCCAGCGAGGATCATCGGCGTCGTTCTCGTCGCGGGCGGCCGCTCGGGCACGTGGAACCGCGCGAATCTCACCGTCGAGCCGTGGAGCCGCGAACGAAGAGCGGCGAACGACGACGCGAGCCGCTGCCGCCGACTCCGCGAGGAGCAGCAGGTGCACACCGGGATGCGCGCGTCGACCACCCGGTAGCTCCGTTGCCGGCGCTCGTAGCGATCCTCAGGCCGTGGGGCCGCAAGAGACGAGGTCGCTTCAAGGATCGGGCTGCGAACGCTATGTCGATACGCGTGAGCGGCGTCTACCTGGTGCCCAGCCCGGGCGGCGGCAACGATGCCGGCAACGACAAACCCGGTAACCTCGGCGTGGAGGCCAGCCTGCACCACCAGCAGCACCACCACCATCACCACTCGACGACGAAGACGGTGACGATCGTGGCGGCGCCGCAGCGCAGCAACAGCCTGGACTACCTCAACTTCGAGGAGAAGCGGCAGATCATCGCGTCGTCCTTGTCGCTCAGCGACTTCTTGGCGCATGGACCGGCGGCTGCGGCGGCGGCCGCCAAGGAGGTGGCGGCGAACACTGTGATCGGTGAGTCAAGAGAGTTCTCATAGATCCCGATGATACGCGCGTGGTCATTGACGGCGGTTGACGATCGTAGCGCGATTTTGCGCGCGGTTCGCGCGTGGATGATGGCTGGTAATTAATTCAGGAGAATTTCACGCATTGTGGTCGACGTCTGGCGCTGTTGAACGGGTGATCGAACGTGCCGATGCGATGTAAACATGCTCGTGAAATTGTAATAATTTGCGTTGGTCCTTTCAATTTGATGGGATTTGCGTTGTGGAGTTAAAATCTCCACTTGGGTAACGACCTCGAGGAAGTACAAGTGGCCTCTGTAAGCGTTCACACTGATATTGCAAGATGCAGTGACAATTTTCATGTTTGATACGAGTCTTCGTAAATGATAATAACGACGTAAGGAAATATCAGTATAGGTGCGCTCGAACGAGAGCGCTTTCACTGTGTCGGTTGCTTCGCGTATCCGTCTGGACGGACAATTGAACAAGGTATTCTCCTCGATCGATCCGGTTCTCCGGTATTCTATCATACAGAATGCGAACGCCTTCATTTATCTACAACGGTGTCGAGAGACCGGCGTTGTTTTGTTCTATTCCGTCGTGACGATGGGTCTGTTTCTGCACTGGCTGCACCAGCTCGCACTAGTTCTTTTTTCATCTCCTTCTTGAGACTCGGTGGGAAAGAGAGAAAAAGTGAACTAGTGCAAGCTAGTGCAGCCGGCGCAAGGACAGGAAATAGACTCGATATTGGAAATAGTTATATGGCGACCAGTCGTAGCGTCTCGCTACATGTTGCAATTAACGCATATATAATTTCTACATCCTCAGATATTATCTTTCTACAATAAAAAATGCCGTCGCATTGTAGAAATAAGAAGATGATATCGCGATAAGAGATCGCATAGCAATTTTATGTTCTCTGAAATTTGGTTTTCCGCGATTCCCAATGAGCTAAACAACGTTTATTTTCCTCTCAGTGCACAGTCGACAAAAACTGGCCGCTCTTTCCAATAAAAGCGAATTTCCCTGGTTCCCGCCAGTCGAGCGATTGCTACGCGAGCCGTCGGTTCCCGCGTCAATTTCAACGCGCAGCTCAACCGGGCATTCCCTCGCGAACCCCGCTGGAGACGACGCGGTCGTCCTCGCTATTATGTTCGCAGCGTCGAAAGGGTTAACAGGAGGTGACGAGCGGCTACCGATTATTCGCACGGTAATTGCCGGCGATTCGTTTCCGTCGTCGACGGTTCGTGATTTACGAGGCACGCGCGCCGCTTTCCAGCCGGCCGAGAATCGACGACCGGTCGGACGCGCCAACGTGTAGCGATCGTCGTCGCGTGCTACCAATCGTCTCTTTGCCAACGCGACTGGGCGAGGCTGCGGTGAATCGAGGTAATCGACACAACGAAGGGTAACGTCGTCGCGCGGTAGACGTAGGAGTAGCGATGAAGAGGCGGCGGTAATCCGGCAAGGACGAAGGCGAAGGGAGAAACGCGGAGGTGGAAAGGCGCGGCGCGCGACGTGTACGAGCGCGCAAGGTGGAGAGGCGGCAGCCTCCTTGCCGTGTCGATTCGGAGTCAAGGAACTCCGGTAGCGAGTGCGCCACGGCTTGTAAACAAACTCGTGCGTTGCCTGCATGCGACGTGGTGCGATGCGTCGCGACCACTGCTTACAGGTTGTCCCAGGAGGAAAGGGTCGATACTTGGAGGGACGATGGTATCGGTGTTGCACAACACAGAGAAGTATTCCGCGAGAATTTCCCCGCGCGTTTCCCGCTCCCGGGGACAACCCGGGTTCCCGCTATCGCGCCTTGGTATCTCGCGAGGTCGTCGGTCGTTGTGCGAAAAAAGGGACAAAAGGAGGCGGTGCCGCCATGGCGCCGGTAGCCTCATTTTCCTCCCTTCCTCTCTTTATCTTTCTCCTCTTTCTTCCTCGTGCGTGCGAATAAATGGCCCTTTATCGTGCCGTGGAAATAGCGTTTTAGTCTGGCCCTTTGGAAAACGCGGGAAATCGCGGATAGCGGAATGGAGGGGGATGGCTAAGGTGCGCGGAGATAGCGCGTGGCTCTACGGCGAGCCGGCATGCGTGGACCGTGTTTCGTAATCGGCACTTGCGAAAGCGAGTAACGTGAGCAACACGCACGAGTAATTCCGGTGGGTATGTAAAATACTGTCGTAATACAGCCAGAGAGAGAGAGAGAGAGAGAGAGTCGCGGCGGAAAGTATCGTACGGGGCAGATTATCCGCCGATGTTGTTACCGCTAACGACTCCGCCGTCGTTGGTTCGTGCTTGCGCGCCGTAATAGTCCGGCGATTCGCCGGAAACTATCCGCAATAAATCACCGTCGCGGCTCTCACAATATCTCAATCCGTAATAAGTATCCCTTACGCGCTCGCCGATAAGAGACGTGCGTATCCTTCCGGAACTGTCGGATCGAATATTATCGCACGGCATTGAAATCCACACTCGCCGACTTCTCCCCCTTTCCTCCTCACCTTTCAGCGAGCGATTAATCGATAAGGGAGATAAAGTTTCGCGATCGTTCCGTGTCTGTGTGCGATTAATCATCGCTGGGCGGTGATTCGATTATCAATCTGTCGGAAAGCGGAACGCGCGGCTACATTTCGCGAACGGAAGCTGCGGCCATGTGAGACGCGGAATAATGACGAGCGAATACTTTTCGGCACGGCTAATATCTTGACGAGCAATTTAATGCGGAATATAAAGAAATTAAAATAATAAGACAAATAGGCGTGATGGTTGATACATAAATTAGTTTTTGAAGGAAAACGCTTAATCCATTTGTATCAGGCGCGGTTGTATTCGTTCATTTCGTCTGGCCACATTTGAATACACGAGAAAAATTTGTAGAATGTTGCCGATATTTTTGACGTCAGATCTGAAGGACCAAAATTCTTGTAAGTAATCTGTTGAACGTTTTATCTATTGTTATAGATAAAACGTTCAACAGATTACTTGTTATTCCAGAATATCTTCAACAAATCAGTTATAAGGACCTTTCAAATCACAATTTCTTACGGAAGATAGATCGATCGAATCACGAAAATCATAATTTTCAATCCGTTTTATCATATTTGACGTTGATGAAGAGAAAAAAAATTCCATCATATTTTACGAATCTGCTGATGATGCAAATGGGACGATTCGAGCGAAGTTGGTGAAAACTCCGGTCGCAAATTCTCCCCGGGAGTCGCACGTTGAGAAGAAGAATAAGACGTCCCATGCTCCAAGCTCCTCTTTTTTTCTTTTCGGTCGCCGTAAAATGCTCCTTATGTGACTCATTGTTAAAGCCGCCCGATCCCTTCAGGATTTCGTCCCATTTATCTCGCCGTTCGGGCGGATTTACTTGCGCGCGCATGCTCTTTCCGGCACGTAAGGCACGCGCTATGAGGCCCTTTCACCTATTTTGCCTGTCCGTCGAGAATTTTCTCGAGGTGCGTCGCAGCGGAGTATCGCCGGCCGCGCCTATACTGCGTTGTAGCTGGGTCACGTGCGCAACGCCGACTGATGGTCAATCATTCTTCCTGCGCACTCGGTACACCATTGTAATCGTGTATCTCACGAAAGTAAACTCCGAAATATTGGTCCTCCCTCCCCTCTTTCTTTCTCTCTCTCTCTCTCTCTTTCTCTGCGCCAACAAAATAGCGACAATTGAATTAGTTGAAACAGATTTAACTACAATCACACGGAGCACCGCACGATGTTCGCTATGTTTTGCATATTTTTGCATTTGTATATTTTTATTATTTTTGTTTCTTATATTTTGCTTATATATTACTTGTAATTTTCACTTTTCTTCCTTTCTATAGTTACATCTAATTTTATTTTCTTTTACATTTTAGTTTACATATATTTTTTTCACTTTTATTTTTAACATTCTTATAATTATATTCTTCCAGTTCTTAGAGAGCGAAATTCTAAAGTTGAGATAAATAAGTTGAAATATCTATCTCCACTTCTCTCATTCAAACGTTTCGGGGAAATGTGCTCGCAAATATCGCACGTTTGTTCTAATCCGCGATTGCTCAATGTTGCCCTCCGATCGGGATTTAATTAATGTGTATCAAATTAATTAATCGCACTAATTAATTAAATTAAATTAATTCGAGTCGCTTCCCCCGAGAATTAATCGGCCGATGATTGCGGCGCAGCGTCGAAATCTTCTGCCTCTTTGCGTCACGAACGATGATGTTATCCGAAAAGAGATCGGGAACGAGTCGAGCGGCGGCTCGAATCAACCGACATCGGCGAGACCGGTCTTTAGTTCGCTATATCATAATAAGACCGCTTCGTTAGTGCGCTATTAAACGATAAACACGTCGGGCGCGTTATGCAACGTGTGTGTGATCGTCTACGCTCGGGCGAACGAGAGGGAAAAAGGCGCGATAGCGAGCGAGCGATGCAGTAATGGGTGCAGAATGCAGACGTAGCATGGCAACGTCGCGCGGAAATCATTCATTGAGCTGGAGAGTCGCTCTCGGTCGGTCGGTCGGTCGACCGGCTCGCGGATACCTAAGAACAAGCGACGTAACATTGGTGGTGAAGGTTCCTCCGACGATCGACGGAAGTCGAGAGAGATCGGGCTTTGATAAAAGTTGTTTCTCACTTATCCGCCTACAGAAGAATCCGTCAATCCTCCGTTAAAACATTCTTCGATGTATCGGAATATCCAAAGCATCCGTCACCGTCGTTCCGACACAAAAATTTGAAGAATGTTTTATCGCAGAATTGACGGATGCTTATCTGCTGTTTTCTAGACGGACAGTGAGAAACAACCTTTAACTCGGCGCGCGCGATGTGCTTTCGAGGCGTCTCGAAGGCGGCCTCGTAGAGGTCCCAGCGTTAAATCTTAATCGCGACATTGGTCAATCCGCACTCCTCGTGAAACATTTAGGCCACGGTGGCTCTCTAAAATCTATTTTTAGCTCCATCGGTTTCCATGTAAGGTCCCGATCGTATGAGAGAAACGATTTTCTTCTTCTTCGTGTCTAATTGCACCGACTGATTTGCCGTGAGTTGTCGTTTGTTGCGCAATTCGAAGTACTAGTCTATGCGAATATATCTCTCCGTTTACATGGAGATTTATTATTTTCCTCGTTTGACGTTTACTTGCTCAGATAATGTTCTTTATGTAACTCTATCGGACACCTTCACCCCTCCTTCTCCACGCGAGATTGTCTAGTAATAAGACTCGTCCAAACAACCAGTTGGTAGGTGTGACACGCGAAAATACAGACGAGTCTTTTTCTTTGAATCGGCGCGCAATTTCCCGTGAGGCGAAGGCAAGCGGGGGGAATTTTGTCCCATTTCATCCGTGAACTATGCATGATAGGCAGAATGCCCATTTAATTATTTCGCGACAATGAGAGTTACCCGGGCTCCTATCTGGTTTTATTTTCTCACGGAGTATTTTTATCCATTTTATTAAATTGCTTAGCAGTGTCTCCGGCGAGTAAGGGACTTTTGCTCGTTCGATTTTACGCCCTTGGATCTGTTTTTTTTTTTTTTTTTATAAGACACTGTATCAGTATTAGTAATTTGCGCCTTCGTTAACGATACAAGAAGGCTGAAATAAATATCTGGGATAAGGATAACTGTTCGAGATCATTTTTTATTTATCGGAAATTTTGTTGTGTATATATATAACAACTTGTCATTAAAACGATCTCTGACGCAACTGCAAAATTGAAACGTCTAAAAGCATCGTCTGAAAAAAGTACTTTCGGCGAACTTCGCGTCATTATTCGGAGACTCGTGACGAACGCGCTCGTTGTCGCCAGTTCAAAGTTGCCGAATTCCAATTGGACGTGCGTTTCTTGGTCAATTAATTATTAAACTGCGCAACGACTTTTTCTCTTCTTCGAGTTACGCGAAAGATGACGCTGCTTTGCAGCACGTCGACATTCGCCGCACGCGCGGTCCGATGTTGCGCCGGCGAGAACAAAACATGACTCATACAAGATTCATCTTCTAATTTCGCGCGTTTGTACAAGCGGTCGGTCGACCGAGCTTTTTCATAGCGGAAAGCTCGTCGTGCAAGTGAGATTCGCGATCGCGCCTTATTTGAATCGCCCGCGGTCTCGTTTAATCTGACCGCGTATCGTCAAACGGGAACGCTGGAAAAGCCTGCGTCTTCCGCCCGTTTCATTTTGAATCATCGTGGAGCTACGCGAGTATCGATCAAATCATTTTCGGTGAGATCATCTCGTACATGCATACATACGTATACAGAGCGCCCGAAACTAAGCAGAAAAGTCATATATCGTATTGCAAAATTCGCAATAGTCAATTCGCCTCTAGAAATTAATTGACGCTCATCATTGCTAGAACTTCAGAAGTAAGCCATTCCTCTTTACACAGAGTCCGACCTACCGTTTCCTGTGCGCTCATCAGCTCATACAGATTAATTAATTCCTCACGAACTATTGCGAATTTTGCAAAACGGTACATAACTTTTCCGTTGAGTTTCATCTGTACATAGCGGTGGCGTCTGAAATTCAACGCGGCCCGCAGACACGTACAAGTCGCCGCGAGCGTGCAACTGTACGGCACAAATAATGCCTTATCCAGAAAAGCGCGCGAAGTACGGGGAAAAGTTTGCGGCCGAGATTGAAAGTCGTCTGGCGTCGGACACGTTAAGAGAGACTGGGAAAGACCGAGGGGGAGAAGTAGCCGTGAACTTTTTGTTGTCGCGATGTACGTTCCATCGCTCCGGTGCACGTCGACGGTCGTCGGTTCTCCCGGTAGTAGGCACCCCCCCGATTCGATTCACGTACCACGCCGGACGGGAGCGCGCGCGAAGGCGCTCTCGAGACGCTTTTGTCTCGGAAATCCGTCGACACAAGAAGCAGTTTGTTAACAAGCTCGTGTTCCCGTTTATTAACAAGGACAGGAGCCTACGGAGACTACGGTGGCGGACGTAATACTGAATCAACGTAAAAATTCGTAAAAAGCGACGCGACCCGGAGGGAAGTTCGACGCGAATTGCGCGAGACGCGCCCGCTTCCGTGTGTCGTATGATAGAGCGAAAGTTAGGTAGATATATTTATTGTGCGCTCTGAGAATACTTCCCTCGAGCGTAGAAAACGTAGCATTAATAGAAAATTTATAATTATTATTTATAATTTATAATCAAACGTGAATTTTAAGATGTTAATACTTGAGAGAGAGAGAGAGAGAGAGAGAGAGAGAGTGGCGCCAGAGATGGGCGACACAGTATCGATATTCCAAGTATCGCTATTTCAACTATCGATACTCCAGTGCTAAATCTCGATACATCAGGTATCGATACATCAGGGGGATGAAGGAGAGAGTCCTCTCCGTCTCTCTCCTTCATCCCTCTCCCTCTCTCTCTCTACGTCTTTCGTCTCTACTCTGTTCTCGTCCCGCCTTCGCGTTCTTCTCCGCACTTAACTCGCCGTGTAATTAGCTCCTCTTTGCGCTCGCATTTGAGAGGCGCACTGTTCTCACGTGTCGTCGGCGAGCGTGCGTGGAGTATTGCGAAAGCCCTCCCCATCGTCGTCGTCGTCTTCGTCGTTTCATCCTCTTGCGATGCGTTAAGGCGGTGCGCGATAAATGAGCTTATTGCGTTTGCGTTACGAAATTTACGACAACGCGGGCGGTCGGCGACGTAAAACCCGGGCGGGATTATGGCCGTCGTATAAATCGCGAACGAGTTAAGATGCCGATAGCTGAAGATTAGATTTTTAATTTTACTTTCGCTAAAGAAGCGAATTTTCATCTTCTCTCTTACTCTCTCTTTCTCTCTCTTCTTCTTTTTCGTCGATTGTCTCCTCGTGTTGCGGCATCTGATTTTTTTCATTCAATTTTTGCCAGTCGACACTTGGATTATGTTCGCGCGTATTATCACATTGTGGACAACATATACAGCTGTAATATTTGATTCAAAATTGAAACACACGATTAATGAATACACCAATAATGTTTTTAGTACGGTATCCAGTAAGTAATTATATTCCCTATGAAAATATATCAAATAGAATTTACAGATGTGTAATGTCATCCTCCTGATAACACGAACTGACGTTGTCTGTCTTCAACGCTTCAGAAACTCATGACGTTGATTCACGTTTCGCGATGTGTCATTCAGTGCATCTTTTTTTAGATTCCATATTTCGTACATACGTTTTCTTTGTCTTTACAATTTTTTGTAAAAAGAACCAAATATTACTTCCTATAAAATAACACGGCTTGCTCTCGAGAAATCGCGTTAATTTTCCTAACGTATGATGACGCGTTAGTTTTCCTAACGCACGCATGACTACACCGTGTAGATATTTGCAGGAACGTGCGGTAAGTGACGATCGAAGGGTGAACAACTTCGGGGGCTATTTTCGAGAACATTCGATGTCGATCATCTGCTCGCGACGCGAACGCCACGACCGCATTATCCCGTGCGAGGCATTATTCCGTACCCTTTGTCGTATCGAGTCACCTGGATCGAGGAGATCGATGCACACATATGTATTCATAGCCGTCCCTGTATATGGGGAGCAGGTGTTTTTTCTTTCCACCTGCACGTGGCTTTTTCCTTTTTTTTCCTTGACATTCCCTCGTCGCGATATAAGCAAAGTTCGTGCGGCGATATTCTTCCTTGCCTTCTCATTTTCATGCGAATGTATACAGTAAAATATTGAAGTATCAATATCTGAAATATACCGCGCGTAAATCCAACATCCCAACGTCGAAAGTGAACGTAAATGTCAACGGTGAGCGTTTCGAGAAGCGTTTCTTTAACTGTATTACGCCATGTAAAGTTTTGAAAAGTTACATATTCTTATATCCGTGTCATTTAGGTCTGAGATAAAATAAAATTGCAGACGAACAGACAGAAATGTGTTCGGTGGATCAGAAATCTGAACGAAAAGCATGAAGGCAAAAGTGAAGCAATCAACGGAAGCATAATTTTCTGTTAGGTCAACCTTTCAGGAAAATCATGTCGGATCATAAAAGGTTAATAACTTTGCGTTAAATTGCAGAAAAACGTTAGTTACGCGAGTGCTCCCGCAAACGGTGGCCACGGTCTTCTTCCACCGTGTTACTCCATCACGTCGCAAAATTCCCCGACGGGAAATCGTTTCTCGGAGATACTCGCAACTTCCTCCGCTTCGAATCCGCGATTGGCCGTGTCGCGTCGTGCGAACGAACGAATGTTCGCGGGCTCGTCGCGAAATAGCAAAACGGTCTCGCGCGACGTTATTAGCAGCGACGACTGGATGCCACCCGACGGTGCCTTTTACTTAAACGATCGCTTACGACACTCGGATCGGCGAAACGGCCCGACGCGTTTTCCCATAATAACAATGGTACACGATTCGGGACGTGTGAGCGTGTGTGATCAAAGCGAATACGTAATACGAGGTGAAACCGAAGTGCACGTCGCGTGAAGCCGGGTGTGGTGGTGAGGCGAATTTCGTCTCTCGGCGCCCATCCGTCGCGTCGACGTCTCCGACTCCGCTTTCTGTCGAGTTCGAGGCGACTCGTGCATTACCGTCGTCCCTTTGTGATGTAGCCGCCTTGGCGCCGGTGCGTGCGAGTCGCTTTATGACGGCGGCGTCGCGACGCGTGCGGGTCAGGTGAGAGCCGCCTTCGCCGGACTGAAAGGATTAATTTTAGTCTTAACCCGCGACCGTCGAAGGGGGGGCCTCTGTTGAACACGGCGGAGACGTTAGACGTCAGATTTAAATCGCTGCCGTCGCGCGAGAACGGATCGATAATCACACGTTTGGCATTCATAAGAGAGAATGCGGCAGGCCGCCGAACAACAATCGCGAGAAGAAGCTCGTAGCTTGTCGACGGTGCGAAGAGCACGAGAATTGAGAGCGAGACAGAGCGCGCCTTTAACCGAGATCAGCGAGTCTTCATCTGCACAGCGCGCGACCGAGGAGAGATACTCGGAACGAAATTAACGTTATTATGCTTTTCCTGCTACGACTCATCGGGTTACTGTTGATTCATCGGTTATATCAGACCGTCGGAAATATATTCAGACATGGCAGCGACTTACTTTTCTCACTTTTAAGAAAAACTCATTTTTTTCTTTCTTACTTGTCATAAGCCCTTCTAAAAGCAAAGTCGGTCACAAGAAATTATGTCCATTAACTGGCTTCTTTAAAAGCAAAAGATCCAATGAAAATAGAAAGTAATCATGACTCCGATGACACAATGTTCATAAAGCGAAGAACTGTGATTTGCTTTTTAAACTGTTTTTATCAGGTTTGTGAGAAAAATAGACTGATCGTCGTAAGCATATCTGTGTTTTCTTGTAAATTACTTTTCCATGAATGAAACTTATTTTCCTCCCTTGACAATTAAATCGCTTTCATTACTGTCTATATATACTCGGTGGTATTTATAGGGGGATAAAGCGAGTTCGGAGATACTTCTCGGGTGTGTCTTTCCGTAGTTTTCGAGGAAACTCGATCTCGAAATCAGTCTTCTTAGAAAGAAAAGTTCAGGGAATTTTGTTATCTGTCATTATTTTTCGCCTCGCGGAGCGAGAGACAGATAAAAGAGAGAGGGAGAGAGAATATCTCCGTCATTTATCTCGTGACCCGCAGTCTCACTACCATCGTGAAAATCTCCCGCGATGTAATATGGCAGCGAGCTAACTTCGATAAATTACGTTAAACGGTTTTGAAAGACCTCTCACGGAGAACGTTTCGAAAGATCTCGAAATTTTAGATGAAACTGTGTCGCCCGCAGTTTCCACTTGGTAAATAGTTCCCTCCATGCGTCGCTCGTCTCCGCTCGTCTTTGGGATTACATCGATGTGAAGCTGGCGCTCAACTTCATAAAAATTAAAAATGCTGTATCTCCCAACCTTTTGAGGTACAAACGAAAATGAAAGAGATACAAACAGGTACAAACGATGCTCTTTCGAATGGCATAATGAAAATAAGAAGAACTTGAAGTTGAACGCTCGCCACATTTTTAATCCTCTGTATCTTCTAACCCTTTGAGGTACAAACGAAAACGTAAATGGTATAAACGGATGCAAACGAAATAGAATCGAACTATATAAAGCGTTTTTAGTCTTTATAAAGTTGGGCGCCAGCTTCACATCGGTTGGGATTACCTCGATGGTAATGACTGCGAATACGTCGTCGTTAGTCATACTTACCCACGATGTCGACTGCGTAATCTTTTTTTCTCACACGCAGAAAGGAATCGGTGCTCTCGCGTCATTCTCGACGTGTAGAAATCGTGATTAAGCGGGGAGGGAGGGGGGGGCGATCACGTTGCGATTATTACGACGGGAAACGCCGAACAGCCACGTGGATATAATGAAGTGTCGGCCGAACAGGTTCTTTCCGCTGGCTGAAACACCAAAGTTGCGAATCTACGGCATGTTGTTTGCCTTATTCGCGATTCGAGCGAAAAACGGCAGAAATGCGCGGAACACGGTTGTATCAACGCGAGTTGCGATCGAGTTTCATCGACAGCTCGAACGTCGTCGCGGGAAGGGGGAGGGGGGGGGAGGGTGCGTTGAGGGAAACGCGCGCGTTTCGGAAATTAATGTCGAAAATCGAAAACCGAGGACTCGCAAATGTGACTCGGCGATTGAACATGTGCCGTCAAATGAAATTTTAACGTGACAGCTCGAATATATCGGTCGGAATAAACGCCAGCCGCGCGCGTCCAGATTCAATTTGTTTTATATCGCGGAAAAATAAATATTATACGATGAAACATTAGTTTTTCCCTCGAAAGAATTTATCGCGCCGGGTATTTTCGCAGAGAGACATTTCTTGTAAAAAAAGAAATGAAGTCTAATGTAAAATAAACTTCGCGCGTTTGCGGAAATTTTTAATACAAGGAAGACATTTTAACTTGATGACGCCTCAAATTAGAAATTCATATTCGTCTGCACTGTGGTGAGTTGTTTATTTATCTTTTATTTTTATTTTCCTTCAATTTCTCGTGGTCGACCGGACCGGCGAGAACGATTAAACAAATTGAATGACCACGATTCCAGCAACGCGAAAATAGTCGACGTGCTCATCCGTTCCTCTTCTCTCCCTCTCTCTCTCTCTCTCTCCCATTATTCTTCGTTGTCTCCTTCATCCTCTTTCTATCTGGCGCTTTAATTGCAGTCGTTTAACATGGGTCGTGGCGGTGCTCCTCGCACGCGGCATTGGCGAAACAAATTATCGTTTTTCCGGCTGCCATAAATTTTCCACATGTTTTCTTTGTCGTCGATTTTACTTTGTCTCCCGGCGACTTCGTCAATCATTTCCGACGATTCTCACGGGCTGAATTTCCATATCTTAATTCTCGTTGGGTGAGCCGGCGAAAGAGAGAGAGAGAGAGAGAGAGAGAGAGAGGGAGAGAGATGTGTTTACGTCGTGTAACGTTCGCATCTGGACTCTTTCCGACGCGGTCGCGCGATGCATTCGCTAGTTTCTCAAGGTACTAATACGTGACGTGACTTTTCCAACATGCGCAGACAGACCGGCTCTCCAAATTGAATTGTCTTCACCTTCTTGAAACGCATAGCTTTATACGCTGGTGTAACGGCGAGTTCGTCACGGTAGCCGCTGATTGTCGCCGAGAATTTCGATATTTCTCTCGCTCGCCTAGCGAATTCTTCACGTGCGAATATCAGTCGGATCGAAATCGGGAGCATCCCGTGTTTCTGGGATATCCGATATGCTACGGAGTCGTTATTCGATATCCCGCTGTCGCACCATCACGTCAGCTATGTGATTCGATTTTTTGAATTGCATTACCAGCTTCGTATAGTCCGTGATCTTATATTTAATATCGCCTTGAATTCATCTTCGGACGCTGCGAGAGCATTGGCTACGTGGCATCTGGAGATGAACTTAAGACGATCTTGAATACAAGTCCCTGGAATACCGAGCGTTTTTTCTCTCTTCGAGAGAAGAAGATAAAATTATTCCGCGGAGAGAGACGTGATAATCAACGTCTTAAGAGAGAAAGACGCTGCTTCGAGGATTGCATCACTCCAAAGAATGTACGTGCTGCCCACGCGACAATTATACTAATAAGACTCGTCTAATTAAGAGGCTGCTCGAGTTCAACGTGCTCTGCAACTGATGTCTTATCCGTAACTAAACGTTCCCGGAGCTGCGAGCTCTACTCGGAAAACGTTTTTCTCTCTTTTCCCCGACTAGATATAAACTGCGAAATTATATACGGAGTCGAGAGACAAACCGTGAATATTCTAAAATGCGAGAAACTTTATCTCCTATCGGCAATGAGAGTAGATCGTGTTGATTTTACGGCGCTGTTTCGGCAAACGGAACGTACAAGTCCAAGTTTACAAAGTTAGTATCTCGAAATGTGAATTTTTGTTAAATTCACGCGCCATTCGTTTGTCCATGATTTGTTTGCATTTGTCAATCTATCGTTTTTGTTTGTCCTTCAAGCAAGAACGAATTATTAACAAACACAAAAAAGCAATGAGCGTTATGAGCACAGTTTATTTATTTTGGTTTGATTGTTAATATTTACTTGGTGGACAAACAAGAATTATGAGTGGGCAAGCGTGCTCAAATCGTGGAGAATCGATTCCAGGACATAATTTAAAGAAAACACAGTTCGCAAAAGGATAAGCTTCATAGACCTTCCGGGCTCTCGTCGATAAGTTTCGACCGTCGATGAACGATCGAACGGGGAACTTTCTGCTCCATTTTGCAGAGTAATTTCACCACGAAATATATCCGCGAGGCTTTCGCGAAGACCGGGACGCGACTCGAGCGGAATAAGAGAAAGCATTTAATAACTCGCTGTATGAATTAATGTAGTTGTTGTTGCTGCAATCCTCAGCCACCATTGCGGCAGTCGGTCGCAGTTGTAACAATTTTCCTGCGTCGCTAACGTTCTCATTTCACGCTGGCCGCGTACGAGCGCGACGATTTAATGAATAAGACACGAACGCGTGCCCTTTATTCAATGTATTAATACAAATGAAAGCGATACGTTCCTTCGGTAATCTCTTTACGGAGAACGATGTTCTCCTCGGCTTGTGAAATTTATTCCTCAAAAAGATGCAACATGTGTTTCCTTCCCACTCATTCCATATACACGGAGAAAATAGATGTCTGAAGGATGGAGAATGTTCGTTCGGTGGTTACTGGCAATATGTTTACTTGAATCTCAATTCTATTATTTAAATGGAATAAATAATTGCTTTTTCATGAAAGACTATCTTAAGAAAATGCGTATTTTCTCAATGGAAAATAATTCGCATACATATTTATTTATATATTTACTTATATTAATATGTAAGGAAATAGTTATATATATAAGTAAAGCTAATATTTATTTATATATTTATTTATATTTATATATTTACTTATATTTATATATTTACTTATATTAACATATTTTTACACATATTTATATATTTACTTATATTAACATATTTTTACACTAGAAGAAATGTTTCCAAATGTGAGAGAGGAGCAATTGGATATCCTATGCAAATACAATAAAAGAATTTAGATTGAAGTAAATATGTTATCAGTATCCACTGAATAAATATTTTCCATCTTTTACATATTTCTTTTCTCAACGTAAAAAAGAAAGCTTGCGTTCGAGATAAAATCGCGAAGAGCCTTCCCGCGTATCGGCTGTATTCTTAATTCACGACTTCATGAATGTTACGAGCGCGATGATCACTCGACTGACAGTCGAAGGTCTTCTTGCGGGCGACAAAGTAGCCTCGACAAATGACATCGTAAACAACCGATAGCGGTCGTCGATAAAAGTTTTATGACTGAAAACTGGACGATGGCGGTTCGGAAGCTTGACTAGACGACGGTGCATGCCTGATCTTCCTCTTCCGGAATTTCGAGACGCTCATATATAATCGGTGGGCGTTCGGCGAATCTCCACACCGAAAGTGCAACTCGCGCGGATAAATATTGACGTCTCGCGAGTGCATTCGTGTGCTTCTCTCATTTTCCCCCTCCTCCCCCATCTGTCTGTCCCGTCGTCTCGTTTGCGAATGAAACGGGACATGCCGCGCTAATTACTCATTACGGCGCAGGGACGAGTCTGGAATATTTCCGGGCAGCGATACCGTGGAAATTAACCCTAGCAGAGTCCGATGCGTAACACGGCGGACAGATTGATGATTGTCCAGCCGGCCGCTGGAAAATACACGTTTTAATCTTGAGATTCGACTGAGTCGGCCAAAATCTAATTCATCTCGTTCTCGTGAGATTTTCTTTGCTCTCGGAGAAGCGATCCTATTTTGATTCCGGTCGATAACGCGCAACGCGAGAGTTTCGCACGTTAAACCGGAGTCGGAACGCGTTTTTAAAATATTCTCTTTTTTCCCTACTGTACACAGGCCGGATATATTCATCTGCCAAAATCGCGATGCGTTTTCGACGCTCAGCTCGTCGGCACGGCCGACGCTGAAAACTAACTCGCGTTCGGATGTTTTCGAATTCTTATGAGCACGACAAATCGATCTTTCATCGGAGCTATTACCGAGCACGTGTTTCCTCTTCGAACGAGCGAGCAAGCAAGCAGGCGCGCGCATGAGGCTGCCGCTGTCGATGGCAGTTGCGCCGCGACGCCGCCCTCCTCCTCCTTTTTTCTCTCATCGTGACATGTGGAAAGCGTTTATTGTGATCCCCGGCTAGACCGCACGGAGGGTGGACTTCGACGAGCTTCGTCCATTAACGCAATGTGAAAAGCGACGACGCGTCACGAAGCCTTCTCGTCGATAGGCCGTCAGACTTTCCCCGTGGCGTCGATAAAATCGTTACCGTCGTCGTCGCAGCCGTTCCCGTCGCTACGACGAATTTTTACTCCGAGCAGCAAGATTCACGTGATCACACCTCCCACAAGGTGGGTCGGATTCAACCGGTAGAAGCGTTTTATAGTGTATTTCCTTCAACGAATTTTTTCGAGTAGACATTTCTTTACGAAGGTTGGTATCGTAATGTTCATTCTTCTTTATCATCGCCACCGCGAGAGCGCCGTGCGCGCGTCGTCGATGCAGCATCGAAAGTACTTCCGTCGAATTGAAAGGTTCCTCGTTGCCGGGTTTCGCGGCGAAAGCCGTGCTTTGCGACCCAATTTGCAAGCGGCCGGTCGTAAATCAACGCGCGCTCTCGTTCCTATCGCGCGCGCGAAGCTCCGCCGAGATATCTCGCGGAGTGGAAGGTTTCACTCGGAACGTCGAGGTTCACGTAGACGCGAGGACGTAAAGCTTTATGTAGACGCGGACGTGGACGTTAAGTCGATCGGCAAACACTTTTACCTACGGACGTATATTTCCGCGCGGTGGGCGGCGCGCGGAGGCGGGCGAGTGGAATATCGGATGCAACGCGCAGTACATTTTGAGGATTGTCTCGTATTTGCGCCATGCACAAACAACGGGAAGGGTAATAACGGGAATCGATAGGGGTGGCTCATGGCACACCAATTGCCGGAACGAATGATTGCGGATAATAACCATGGTCGGGCACTTACGACATGTACTCGGTTTGATTGCTTATTCACCGATCTCTCTATTGTGAATCTCGCTCTCTCGTACATATTTTGCCGGAGAACACGCGTCTCTAACAATCGTGTTGCGATTGATTTTGAACCGATACAAAATTACGGCGCGCCCAACCGGAAGGAGAAAATGTCTCGCGTCAATGCGAAAACGCCGGTGAATTTTCATATGTGGGAAATTACTCGATCGAGGGAGAACACGCTCGCTAACTAAATCGCGCCCGGATAACGAAGCAACTAATATAATTCAGTCATCGATTCATCTGCCGAATCTTATTCTTTTGATCATTTGGGAAAAGTCTCTCAGGTAGAAAAAAAATAGAGACTGAATAAGTAAACGGTCGGTTAATTCGAAAACACATGCAAAATACCGCTTTGTATGATTAGATCAATTGTAGCAAAATTGTCAGTTCGCATATGCGGAGTGACAGCGATCTGAATGGTAGATAGGTCAGAGCGTTTGTTAATATCTTCAGAGATGAATTAATTAAAATCACGAGGAAATGATTGAATTGTAAAGTGACGTAAATATAAGACCCGCCAAATCGTGTGACGAGATTCCTCTTTTTCCCTGTGCGATTTTGTGATGAATATTTATTCGTGGAAATATTTTTTGTCTTTCGTCGGCCATGTTTGAATTGAAAAAGGAAAATTGAATGCATCTAATCCTACACGATTGGGTCGGGGAAACATATCGCCGGATATGATCCAAGTCGTCACGATTCTCGGCAAGTCACGCTTAATCCAACAGTGTCATTGATTTTGTTATGACACGTCATCGACATCGTTTGCTCGATGTGTCTAAAGGCTTGGCGGTGGATTCGGCGAGGCGCGACGTCCGCAAAAGTAACGGATTTACGCGTTACGCACTCGACCGTAACGCCGTTACTTCTCTCGGTAATACCGTTCCCATTTTTCACTTCAATTACGATCGCCAAGGAAAACGTAACAATTTAGACGCGATCACACATCTCCACCTTGTCATATCGATTACTCGCGCGCCTTGTCCCGAAGGCCGGTTTGAATCGGTTACGAAATCGCAATCGGATCGATTCGGGATCAGACCCGGCATAAAGAACATGCAATTTAATGAAGTTAGTAATGTTACTACTTTTTAATACTTTTTTTTTTCTGTACACCATGAAAGATTTTTTTCTTTTATTTTAATGAGACGTGGACAAATAAGGAGACAGGCGGAAAAGATTTAAAGACTTAAAATAGAAGAAAATAATATAATCCTAATTATGCCAAGTTATCACAGTGACAGATTAGTGTTTCGACACGTCGTTCTCGCTTCTTTGAATGAATAAAGGAATAATGTGTGCATTTAGAAAATCTTAGGGAACGTAGTCGCATGATACGTCGAGATTATGCCGATCTGTGCGCGAGCGAGATCGATCCGTCACTGATTTTCGCAACGACGATCAACTCGACGCGAGGAGTTACAATGTTGCTTATAATTTCGACGAAGAGCCGCGACAGCCGCGAAGAGTAGAAATCTAACTTGTCAGTTACCGCGTCTCAGAACTCCGCGCGACTCAATAAGTCCATCGTTGCGAAGCGTAATTACAGTACGCGTCGCAGACTCGAGTAAACAATTTCGCAATGAAATGTTTCTGGACGTTTGAATGCTAGTTGCGTTTTGCGAAGGTCTGAATCTGTCGTGCGCCGTTTGTCCCACCCGCGTCTAAGCGCTCGCTTGTGCGCGCGCGATGCTAATGAAGTCCTCATTCACCGTCGATACCGATCGGCGATATAATCGCGCGGTCATAAATAATTTATAGGAAACATTTCTGAAACAAGTGCACATTCACACGTACACAAACGCACGGTCGACGGTCGGTGGTGTTCGTTCCGCGAACGTAAAGGGTACCGGGCTGCATCGAAGAATGCATTTTTCAACCTCGCGTCTCTCTTTTCCACGGCGAGCAACATCGGTGTTTCCAGGATAATCGGTCGGTTGTATATACATTTTTACAAACGACTGAAGAGAAGGAGAGACGGAAGGAGGGAGGGAGAACTGCGAATTATACGGCGATGGCGAAACAGCGGACGGAAACCAGAACCGCGGAAGCGCGCGCTCGCTGGGAAAATAGGTTACCGCGAGATCGCTAGACGGTACTTGTAAATTTAAGTATCCTTCTTTTCTCTCTTTTCTCCGTTTCTTTTTTTTTCTTTCTTTTTTTCCAACGTCATCGTATACAGTCGGGGTTCGCGTTCGTTTATGGTGGCGCGATATTAAAAACCGCGAGAATCAAAAACCGACAACTGGACGCGAAAATAGATTGCAGCGCACGGCGATTGCGAATAAAAATGAAAACCGGACGGATCTCGAGCAACTAAAAAACGCCGGCTACTATTCCCTGTTAAATGTCGGGTTTAATATTTATATAATATCGACGATCTCGCGGGCGACGTTAACGTTTTCTGTCTCCGTTGCGTTCGTTTATGCTTTCGCCGCTTTGCAACGAATTTTGCACGGCCCAGAAGATACTCGGTGTCGCGTTCCGTATTGCTCGAGCCTCGCTCGCGGTCGTAACGCGTTTTAATCTAAGAAATACCGACACACATGTGCTCGTTCAGAGAAGTTCAATTTTTCTTCTTTAATTCAAACGTTGTCGACAAACCATAAACGTCTTATAAGTTAGCAGAACGAAATGAGTGGCAAATTTTGCGAGCAACAAGTTCGGGACTTGAATATTTCGAGAGCAACAAACTCAAACGATACAATAGTAGTATCAAATTTAAATGAGCAACTAATTGTTTTCTGATGATTCATTCTGATAACTTTGCACACTGAAAGATATTTTCCGCTATCGTTTAAACTTATTTCACAAGCAACGAAATCAGGGCTAGCATATTTTGACGAAACATTCGCCACAAAATTCCGCTCCGAGAAAAATGGAAACCTCGTCACATGGTTGACAGATGTCGTATTTGTGTCACTTGGAGATTAAATCGTTTCTTTGCTTAAAATTAAATAATTTATTTACTCAAAATCAAATCATTCGTATGCTCCAAGATTGAAACCATCTTCTTCTGATTTAACTCGTCGATTCGCCCCTGAAGTGGTTAATTCGGACCGTTGGTCGTCGTCGTCGTCGCTGTTGTTCTCATCCGTCGCCGCTACTCGGTCATCCTCCGCGATAATAGCCCCAGCCGCGATGCCGCGCCGACGTTACTCTTCCTCTCTGGTCGCCCATCGTCGAGAACCCCGACGACTACACGCGTCGCTCGATTCTGCCGTTAACTTCTTTGCCCGCGGATAATTGGAGCGGGCAGAGAGCCGCGCTTCTTTCGCCTCGACACCGCCGGAATCGGAGGATTCCTTTCGATCCCCGGCCTGTCGGATCGAGATCGTGGGCGCGTTTTTGCGCAATTCACGGTGTCATCGTCCTTTCGTGTCTCTGTCTCCCTTTCTCCCTCTGCCTTCCGGCGGTGTCTGGCGCAAATGAATCGCGGCAACGTGGTATCTGCGATCTGAGAAATTTTCTTCTTCGAGACAGACGCGTGTCTTCGTGAAAGAGTCATATTTCCAGTCTCGAAACTCGATCTCGGTGAAAGCTTTCGTTCTCTTTCTGCCTTTCCAAATACATTCTTCGTGGCCTCGTGCCTAAGAAAGAGAGCCTCGTCTTCGTGTTCGAGCCGTCGAGATGGATAGCACCCGAGAGTCTCTCGCTGCAAGGTTGCTGAGTTTTCCGCTCGTAATAAAGTCAGTAACCGGCAGCAAGCGACGTGCATCTTCGGCTGCTGAGGCTGCTGTCGAGGCGCGACGACGCGATGCATCTCCTCGCCGGTGCATACACCGGCGGCGGCCGTGTATATTTACTCATTGTTGGTCGCCTCCTCCTCGGCAACAAGACTCCTCTCTCGGCGAAGTCGGGACTGGCCTGGTTCTATTCTAGTGCCGGCTGACAGGATAAACACTCGCGGTACCAACGACCCTGTCGCAACATGGCGCGGTCAAGGTTTGCCCAGACATCCCCAAGGTTCCCCTTCCTCTCTCTCTCTCTCTCTCTCTCTCTTCCTGCCCTCCCGTTGCATTTCGCACGATCACCGTCCGGCGCACCCATGCTAAGGGCGTCATCGGCGCATCGGCTCGCGAATAGTCGCCACTCTCGTTTCTAGATCGCCGCGATTGCCACAAGCGATCTGCGTCCGCGAGCTCTTCGCGTTCCGTCTAGACACCCGAGGTCTCCGTGACGAAAGTTTCCGCCAAATTTCGGGGACACTATACGACCTAGGTTGTCCCAATTCGATACAATAAATGGTCACTTAACGCCAGTTTTCTCCACGTTGAATCGTTCGACAAATTCTTATTAATTTTTACAATCGATTTTTATTGTCAATTCACGCTCCCAAAGCTCCAGCATTTAGTTGTTATTAGCTTTGCTTAATTTTTGTTCTATTTCTAGAACTGTGTTTTTTTTTTTATCAGATTTATTTCAATTATGCTGCTGTTTCTTTATTTAAATTCTCTCTTTTTGTTTAAATCCTTTATAACAGGATTTTCCCGTGTAGGACGTTGCCGTCTTTCATGGACGTTTGAAAAAATCTATTGAGAATTGATACACGGAAAGAACAATTCCGGGGGTATAATTGAATTTTCCGTTGTCTGAGGACCAGACGAAAATTCGCTTGTAGGAACAGAAAGATTTCTGTAGATTTCTAGTCAATCCATTGTTCTCAGTTGTCTCACCCAAGTTTTAATGCAGCTGAATGTTCACGCGAATGTTTTCAGTCGCGATAATAGAGATATCATTTCTTGTCGCCGAGTTTTCATTTCTTATCAGCGAGTTTTCATGTAGTCCCTATTCTGTTGCAAGAACTGAGTTCTTTATTCCCGTGTACTATTATTACCGTGAAATATTTAGGTCGGCATTCCTAGTCTGCGAGCTGTGTACTGCATTATGTACACAGATAATGTCACGTCTCGAGATTCTTCATTGACCCTTCATGTCCGACGGAATTTGCATGGTTAATGCAGAACCAATATTTCAATTCGGGACGTTGCCTCCGAGTGAAATTTCAACGACCGACGTACACCCTCGAACGAATCCGGCACCGTCGACCTTCGCTCGAGAGAAATCTCTGGCGATTACCGCGCATCGTGACTTGTCAATATTTTAAACGTTGGATAACGTTAAATTGTTACACAGTAAAAAATAGAACGTTAATTTTTACATTTTCTTCCAACACGTGATATTAATTATTTTGACTTCAGTTTTATTTGTAATAATATTTCATATTAATTAAATTGACGGTATTGATCGTGTCAAATGTAACAAATGCAATTTTTCACGCTAAAAGAAATTTATCACTTTTTTAATCGCGCTCTTAAAATGTCATCTAAATGCCATCATGACTATGCCTGAAATCTTCTTAATTTTAGTAGGATCTACATTAAAATAATAATCAAAAGTTAATAACACAAGAAAATTGTAACATTTGGCCATAAAATTGTTTACATGCGTAACATGCATCCCTTCTTATTCGCGCGATATCGTCATTGATTATTTCCCTTTCTCTCTGAAGAGCTGAGATACCGCGAGAAATACTGGATCCTCCTGTCATTAGAAACCACATGATTCCGGAAAGCAAAATACACCGACGCGTCCGTATTGTTTTATTGATTCGCATGGGAGGAACTCATTTTTCCGCGGCAAGTCGCTCCATGAAACACTAGTCGACGCGTCATCCGTATGCATAACGCATACGAATCATCTTACAGTCGCACGCCCGCGGAATGCGGAATACACATTCCGCTCGAGCTTACGTAAGAGCGCGAACGTACCTTGCCGCATCTTCGCGGGTGCTTGCGGATGACAAGGCGGTATCAATAGCCGGCTTGAAGTATTATTCTCATATATTTCCGCCGGCGGGTATCATTTTCCTCTTGAATTCGACTGCGAAATATTAGCTCTCGCTATCTCTCTCGTCACTGATAAGATATCGATATTATGAGAAAAAGAAGTGACATGACGATCGGACAGCAGCTTTATTTATCACGTCCAATCCGCCGATTGATTTTGCCATTTCCGCAAATTGCGAATTGCAATAGCGACGTTGAAACTCGCACGACCGGCTCGATATTGAGGCGCAGCGGCGCGTCGCGCATTTTCTCTTCCTCTCATCGGAGGATTATGACTGGAGGAACTTTGCCCCCCCCCCTTTTTTTTTTCTTTTAAATATATGGAAAGCTTGGGGATTACCCATCCGACTGTTCATACAAAGTTTAGCAATATTCTTTGATCTATAAATAATCTTACATTAATTTAATCCACTTAATTTTCAAGCTATTACGAGTTCATCTAGTAACTACATAAAGTGAACCTTATTAGATTTTAACAATTTCTTATCTTATGCATAACGAAAAAAAGACCGGAAAAATTGATCTCGCTTTTGACAGAGCGGCTCGATCCGCCGAATCTTGCCGCGTCATCATCGAGCTTGCAAGCTACTTAGAATTTGACCAGAGGAACTCACGATAGAATTTGCAATATTACGGCGGAAATGAAACTCGCATAGCGAGTGAGCAGGAAGTGGTGTACGAGAGCGGATACCGTAAATGCGTATTCTTCGAGAGAGGGAAAGATCGTCTCGCGCGAAACGCGTCGGTGTATTCACCCCCTCTCGATCATGGGACAACCCGTCTCCGTTCTCGTGATCGCGATCGGCAAAATAACCTCTTTGTGCGCGGAAACATATGTACAGCCGGCGATATTCTCGTCGCTATCTAAAGTCGTCGCCGCAGTCTACTGAATATCGTTAAGGCGCGCGAGTACATATGCACCATCGCGCTTTCGTGACCTCATTTCTCGCACCGTTGTGCTCGCGACCTCTGGCTTGAGGCAACCATAATGCACCTAGTGCCGAATGAAGAGTTCCGAATAAGAGCGGCGTATCGTGATAAAATGACGCGTTCAGGAAGTTCAGCCACGTCGAATCTTGAGATCCTCTGCCTCGTCGTTTCTTCAATTTATACGGTAAAAAAGTGCTGAATTCCTGTAAATAATTACTCTAATACTCTCCTTAGCAAACTTTTACTTAGATTAAGTAAATATATATTTTACTTGGGTGATCTACTTGGAAGATACTTTTACTTGGATATTACTTGATCCGAGCACAAATTTGCCAAGGAATATTGGAATAATTGTTTACCTGAATCTAGCACTTTTTCTGTGTACTCATTATGTACTGGAATACATTTTTATCGGGATATTTTCATGACGTTTTTCACCACGTCTCTCTCCCGCAGCTTTTAATGTGAGGTAGATCAATACGCGAAGTTTTCCAGTGGCTTTTGCTTTATCACATGAGGTGTCTCGCACAGTTACTATATTTAATCGTAATTTGCTTTAAATTAAATATCGTTATTCTTGTTATTATATTACGCGTTGATATGAACAATTTCCGTTGTATTCGATCTTTGTGAGTTTCCCTTTTTTTTCTCTCTTTCTAATCGCCGGCTGTTTAAAGAAGACTGAGTCATTTACGGTGCAACGACTGCGCGATTGCAAAAACCGGCGACTATGGAAAGTCGCTACTCGCGTTTTTCGCCCGCAAAACAAGCTTTTAAGGTTGATCGCGTTTGGCTCGATGTTTTTCCAGATTCGAGCGAGCTTGGTTTACTCGTTAATCTTGCGAAACAGCAAAGCGAAACTGTCCTCAATTTTCCAATTGAAATAAACTTTTTGAATGCTGCGTTAATCAAGAAGCGCGCGCGCAGGCGCATGTCCGACTCTCGCGGAGGGTATTTTTTTATCGCGTTATATTTATACAATCACGAGTGAAATAAGTGAGCGGCATTCAATATCCGCGCACGAGGTATTCGCACACACATCCGATATATCAGACTTACAAATATATTTTCTCTAATGGACTTCTCCATCATTTTTCTTTTTTTAGAGAGAGAGAGAGAGGGAGAGAGGGAGAGTTCTATTTTAATTCAGGTGTGCGCGTTTCGCGAAAAAGAAAGGGGAAAAACGCGATCGCGCGAAATTCTGCAGTTAACCGAGTTAGTTGTGATATTTCCACAGGCGATGGCCCGTTGATTTGATATCGTTCACCACTCGAGCATGTATATCGAGCGGACGTGGCTATCGATTCCGCGAGGATTCCCTCCCTTTTCCGATTCTGTCGCTCTCCTTTCAGAGAAAGGCTGCGCGACCGAGCCGATTAAGTTAACGCTGTTGAACCACATGTAACCGCGCGGCCGTGTAATATCTTGCTTGCGGGAGATCGAATTATTCCACCTATGTGGCCGGTATATGCCGGCTCATTTATTTTATTATGTCATTTATTTACACAGCGCGTCGAGTGGTTATGCAAGAAGTTCGATCCGTTGGGAAAACCCCGTTCGTGAACGTTCGTTACGATAATCCGTAGATAATCTGTAAATAATACGTGTATGCGAGATTTATTGATGATCACGAGAATACAATATTTTCCCACGTCTGTCACGCGTTATTCTTCGATTATGGTGGAATTTTTCGAATTCCTCCGCGGCGAATAAAATCGCGCATATACAGGATGAGGAAATAACTATCGGCACTTTTTTAGTACCTTTGATAAATAAAGATATTTTATTAACGATTTTATTAACCAGATGCACAGTAAACAGTTTTGCGTTAAGAACGGCCCGAAACTCTCGTGTTATTTTAACAAAAGAAATATGTTAAAAAATATACAAATACATATCTTAAATTAACATATTCATCTTATTAAAGTAATAGGGAAATTTGGATAGACCATTTGTGGCACAACAATTTTACTGTGAAGATGAAGAAGAAGTTTACATTTACAGATGGTGTTCGGAATGATGATCACTGGTATCGGTGCACAACTTCCGTTAAACATAAATCTCTTCTCTCCCACTTTCATATCTCGAAGATATTCGAGGTGGCATAATAGTTATCGCCTCACTTTGTATATTTTTGCAGCGGCTTTTCGGTAATAGTGGCGGTCGGTCGAGTCTCGCGCGGCATGATCGATGAACGTACGATTCTGTGTACACACAGGAAGACAGCCAGACAGGCAGACACATACACAGAGTCCGTAGCATTCGTCATCCGCGTAATCGTGGCGCGTGAAGACGGCTTAGTCGTAAGTTGACTATCCGCTCATTCATCATCGTGATTCCGCCTCCGTTGTTTCGAATAGCGCCACGTCTCTTTGGCTGCCAAGGTTGCTCATCCGTCGTGACAGCCTCTCTCGTGTTGATTCCGACCGAAACGAGAGCTCGCTGTGTTTCGATTAATTCGGCACATCCGCTCGCTAGCTCGCTCGATCCATCTAAGGCAACGTAGAGCTCGAGGAACAATACCACATAAATGACATATTCGGCGGTATCAACGTTTCCACTGTATTAGCTGTCTTCCTCGAGCCGCGAGTTAGCGAAAATAGCCAGCCTGATCATTTTGGGAAGGTATGCGGAGTGTACGAGTTGTTTACTACCATGTACGAATTTTGGCAACCATCGCTTCAATGAAAGTAGATTGGCGCGCCGCTGCGATGATTAGACGCGGGACGTGAATAGAATTCTTCGACTTCCGGCGCGAGTGGTGGGATTCCCAGGTGGAGCTCTCAGCGTATCGCGATCGTTCGCGGTAATGGGGGCGAGAGGTAAACGATATATCCCCCCCGCCCCCTCCCCCATTGTGTCTAATACGAGATATACGAGTTCTCGCTGATGAATGTAATCGGGGAGAAACTTCCGCGCATTGGGTAACGCTGGAATTAGCGACGCCGACGTTGTCGGTTATGATAACTCGTGGAATAATGCGGGCGTCGGGCGTGGCGACGCGGCGCGCACGCAATTGTAGCGGATCTCTTCCGATGAATATTCAAGCGACTCTTCGACTACGCCCTTTGAAAAGCGCAGCTCCCGCGCATCCCGATGGCTGCGGATCAAAGCTCCCCCTCCCTCCCCTCCTCCCCGGATCATTTAATCTACCCTTTGGAACACTCGGCTTCGCTCCGCCCAATGCGTCGCAAATTGACAGGAACAGAACGCCAGACAATTTCATCCTCTGGTAGATTAAACTGTTCCCCGAAGAAAATGTGTGTACTATTGAAACGCCAAAAATGCTTCCATCTCCCTTTTCTCGCGTCTATCATTGTATCATCCGTTCTTAAAATCCTTCATTTTTCATCAGCGAGGTCGGCGATTTACAGCTTCGACACGTTCGCATCCGCGCTTACATAGAAAGTCGTTCGCTATAGCTCGCGTTATATTTTTAGTAGCTGTACTTATTTATATTTTAAGCAGCTATACTGTGTGTGAGATAACTATGGTAACTATAGTAATAATATAGCTTTAGTACACGGAGAAAATATTGTAGCAAGAATTACAGCAAAATTTTATAATGCCGGATTATTATCGAAATTATGATATGTGTTGTAATCTTTAGTGATATGTACACATGATGTACGTCATTAAAAATTATAATACACATCATAATTTCAGTCACAGTTCCGGCATGGTCCAGCGCTACAAAATTTTATAATTTTCACTACAATATTTTCTCCGTATAGCTTACACTTAATATCCTTCGGAACACTCGTCTTCCTTCCGCTCGATGCGTCTCAATTTGAGAGAACGCCGGGCAGTTTTGTCCATTGGCAGATTAAATCCGCCAACTCCGTGCGAAAAATGTGTATGTTATTGATGTGTCAAAAATATTCTGTCCATTTCTCTTTCTCGCGTCTCGTTGTCCCGCGTTCTTTCTTAAAATCCTTCACTCTTCATCCGCGAGGTCGGCGATCCATACTTTCGACACGTTCGCTTCCGAGCTTACATTGAAAGTCGCTTACTTATAGCCCGTGCTATATTTTTACCAGCTGTACTTATTTATATTTTTAGTAACTATACCGTATTATAGCTGTGGTAGCTATAGTAACAACATAGTTTCAGCGGCTACACTTTTAATACATTGCATGTTTGCACTTATGTACACATAAACATATCAAGCAGACAAATTGAGCATTTTACATAATGTATCACACATATGTGGCGAACGTGTTAATCTGTCCACTACGATTTATTTGTAGACCTGCTATGCTTGTTTATTCTCCGTCATCTGTTTCGCATACCGATTCGCGTGTGTAGACAGCATTTCCCAAAAATACCCCAAAATCATTCTCTCGACACACATAAAGTTTTTAATATTTTCGCGTAATGTACAAAAGACAAAATTTTAACGTAAGAAGCTCCCGACGAATTGATCTGGTCATTCCACAATGTAAAGGGTTAATCTCGACAGAACCGGAGCGTTCCGACCGAGCGGTTGGAAAGCTCGCGTTGTGAATCGGAAATCAAGTTATACCGTTGAAAAATTATTTATCAAACACGACGGGCCGTCCACTCGACGAATCAGCGGGGCTGCCAGAAGGGATTAAAATAGAGGGGTCAGTTTTTCACCGAAATTCGCTGGTTCTCGCGTCAAAATGCGCGAGCGTGCGCCTCGCTGCACGGTTCCGCGCGTATCGCACGAGCGATGATCTCAGCGTTCGCTCCTCTCCACCGAATTCCTGGTCGGTCAGTCAGTCAGTCAGTTAGTCCGTCCGTCCGTTCGTCCGCAGATCAGCGAAGTGTGTCGAGTCGCTTTTGGCGTACTTCCACGGGGAAAATAGTTGGCGGGCGCCTTCTTCTTCGCGGCACGCGGCGCTGCGACCCCGGCCAGCGGCCTCCTGCGGCAATTGGGTCGTAATTTCGGGGAACAAACGCGGGAACGTGGTGGCTCTCTGCGGCGCGGTGCGGGCGTAAAAGGCCGGCCGTCACGTGCTCACGGGCCCGGGGAAAAGAGTGTGCGTTTCTGAATTTGGGAATATAACGCCGCTGGCGCGGCGCCAGCGCGACTCGCCGCTCGAGGAATTCCGTGTGACACATTTGTCGCTCTCGCACTCGGATTTACACGCGGAGGAATTACCCGTCCGCCTACGGCGGGCTAAATAGCGCGAGTTATTTGCTTCATTAAGGCGCGAGGAATCGGGAGAGAGTGAGGACGGTTCGTTATTCGATTTGTCTCGCTCGAACTCACGCGGATACACACGGAGGGCCGATGGGCCGAGCGCGCGATTGTCGCCGAGCCGTCGTTTGACGAGACGTTTGCCGATTATTTTTGGGAGCGCGAAGCTGAAATCATGGCGCCGCGCGCGCATACTTACGCTCGTTCCTTTGGCACGGGTGTTCGAAGGTTAAGATGTCGGCGGAATGCCGCTGCCAGATATGACTTTTTCTCTCTTTCTCTCTTTCTCTTTCTTCCTCGTTCCCCTTCGTGTACCGTTACCGTATTGCGGTGAACTCGCGCGCGCGCACGCAAAGTAATGCAAAAAGATCGTACGAACGCGTGCCAGACACAATGTTAGCGAGCGCCGATAAAATGTTCCTCGGGAGCGCGCATTCCGCGAGCGGACGAGCGAACGAGCAAGCGCGGAGTTCGCCCACTTTTCCAACTATTTGTCAGACACTGCGAAAATTTCATGCTCCGAATTGGCTCTAGACTGAGTGAGTGTGAGAGAGAGAGAG
>NW_014557637.1:315211-373895 GCF_001313825.1 Dinoponera quadriceps | reverse complement strand
GGGGGGGGGGGGGCTTTTGGAATTGGGCCACGTTTATAACGAATTCCGTAAACGGCTCTTCAATGCGGGCCGCGCGTTTCTTGCGCCAGCTGAACGAGAGAACTCTCTCTTGCTATGATAAATATTCTTCTGCCTATCTTAGCGGGAGAGAGAAAGAGAGAGAAACGGTCTCTTGCCGTAAAGACACTCGTACCTTCTCCTCCTCGTATATCGAGATACGTTTATCGCGTTCGATATCGCGTCGCTAATTAACGTCGTGCTCTCGTCGAACGTCGAAATCGCGTGGGAGTGAGTCCCGAAAATTTGGCAGGTACTGAAGAAGAAGAGAGAGAAGAGAGGTAAAGGGTAAAGGGGAAGGGGGAAGAAACATCCGGCTGTCGGTTGGATGTTTCGCTCTATCGTACGCGTGTGTCTTCCTTTCGGGTCCGCGGATGTGCGCTCTCGTGCATCCTGAAAACGACGGGCATTTTCATTTCTTGCCGGTACGTGATGCCTCGCGATACGCGTCAGTCCTCCCTTCTGTCGTGTATTACCTGCGGACGAGGTACCTGCCCACCTGTCTCCACGACGATCGCTTTGAGCTACCTAACGGTCCCCTTCGAGAGGAGGATGGGGGGGGGGAAGGTGGAGGAGATGTAGATGGAAAAGGACGATAGCGCAGAAACGGAAGAACACGCTTCCTTTGAGTCGTAATCCTTCCTCCGGCCGAATACAATATTTCCAGCTTGATGCCGAGTAATGCCGAGTGTGTCACGTGTGTGACTTTTTGCTATCTCGCATTTTTATCTTCTAGCGCGTAGATAGCGAGTTTTTCTGAACCTCGCTCGAATGCTACGTTTTAATTTTAATTGACTTTTTCAGAGATGTTGGCACGTGCATATATACGATTAGATACTTAAAATTTTCCTTCAAACATTGTCGATAAAAATAATGAACATTGTCGTAAATAAATATTCATTACAATTGAATTTAAAGTAGGGCATAAATTTAGTCAGAAATAAAAAATTAAAAATTAAAATTATAAATTTCTTACATATAAATATGTATAAATTTATTTGAAAACGAACTGATGTAGGCCAGTGAAAATCTAAACGCCGACTTAGTAGCGCTGAGAAATGGAAACGTGTATCAATGTGCGTGCGATATGATAAGAAATTAATGATTAGAAAATAATTTAGATTAGTGTACCATTTCTTGCTGCGACATCGCAGAGGTAAATTTCCGGATGGCGCGCCGTTCCGAAACTATTCGAGAAAAATGTCAAGCATTCGCGAAAAAGGGAGGGAGGCTTAAGATAACCGAAGTGGAAACAATGTTCGCGTGACACGTGCAGAAGCGGGCAGCGGCAACCGCGACGAGGAATTTTCGGCGCCGATCGACCGACGATTCGTTTGTGCAAAAGCCAATATTTTTAGCGCGCCATTTATTATCGTCGATCGTTTCCTTCTAGTGCAAATAAAAATGCAGGCCGCCCACGTTAAATTCGTCTCTCGACAAGGCTGGCTGACTTGTCGGTCGGTTGGTCGGTCGGCCGGCCTTATTTATAATGCTCTGGGCAATTTCGCATACGCGAACTCGTCGGAATGTCTGGGCCCTGTCGCCTGCCGACCCCGTGGATCATTTTTCTTCGGAGTGTTTGGTAAACATTCCAACGCGGAGCCAATTTGCGCCGCCGTCGCCTTGCAGTGTGCCCTCCCCCGCGCGCGCGGTGGAAATTAAATTTCCTCCCGCGCGTGAAATTTGTTTAATACGTTTTCCTTCTCCTTCGCCGTGCGAGCGATAAGTCTGGATTCATAATGGGTGCAGTAAAAAAACTTTCATTGTCATCCTTCAAACTAGCCGCTTGCAATCATTATCTTTATTTACAAAGTGTTAGTAAATAATCATCATGTTTATGTCATTACTTAGTTTCTCATTATGATTATTCTTTTGTAAACTACACTCTTGATTTTCTTTTTCCCGTAGCGATTGTCTGTACGTTTATATCCACATACCGTACATATATATTTATGTTTTGTCGTACCATTTGTTGCTTTTATAGGATTTATTCCAGAGCATAATAAAGCTTGTTCTATTCTACTAAGCTCTTAGCTCGGAGCAATAAAATATAACAGTAAAAAATATTTTGTATATGTTAAAATCGATCATTGTTAAAATTTATATGTAAAATTTTTAACATACCCGTGTGTTAATTTAACATATTGTGTTTATGTAATCTCAATATTTTGTTTTAAATCGATATTCAACATGTGTAAATATTAAAATAATATATTTTATACTTCAGTGTCGATAATTCGATTATATTATGGACGTTAATTTTGTGTTAATTTTTTATATAATATTTGTATTACTTTTTGATATATTCACCTTGTGTTAAATTAATATAAAAATTTGTGTAGACTGTTTGGGACGTGTGAAATGTATTAAATTTAACACAAAATTGTTTACTGTATCATTTCCAACAGAAGACGTTTCCCACGCTGTCAAAAGTCGCAATAACACCCAAATCTTAAGAATTGCGATGTTTGCAATGGTGTCTACTGGACACGCTTCTTGCTAACATTACAACGCGCACTCGCGAATCGCTCATCTCGCACGTGTCGATTCATTGGCGCGTGAGCTCCCGCCTTGCCGTCGCCTTCGCGAGATGAATTGCCGCGGAAGTAACTTCGAGAGCGAAATCCCGCGTTCGCGTATTTCTCCTGTCATTTATAAAATTGTGTGTATCATTGTTCGCGACACTTCCCCGCGAACGATCATTTACTATTTTATCGCGCGCGCCGTTGCACAGCCCCCTCCCTCCTTTCTCTCGCGCGTGTTTCGCCGTGCGGATCGAGATCTGTCAAAGTGAAATTGATGAGGACAATTTGGCTGAATCGAGCTGCTGTATAAGTCTCCCTCGGAAATGGCTCTCTCGAATTCGTTACGCGATCCTCGCGGGGGGCCTTAATCCCTCCGCTTTTAAAAGCGCAACCCTTTCGTTCGATAATTACTCCGTCCAAACTTGGTAAATACTCGGCGCATCGGTTTCTTAATTGCCGCAATTTAACAATTTACACCGTCCGATCGTTTCTCTCTCTCTCTCTCTCTCTATTCTTTTTCTTCTGCGTGTATCGCGCAGGTCTTCCGGTGGAGTGTTTTTAATGAAGTCTCGAGAGAATCGGAGTGAATCGGTCGAAGGATTCAGCCGAACAAAACGANGGGGGGGGGGGGGGGCAACTTTATTAATCTAGTTGGAATCTCGATCTTCCGCGAGCGCCTCATCATCGTCCCGGGCTTGCACTCCGTTGCAGCTCAATGGGAAGAACAAAGTCTCGATGCGCTTACAATCGAGAAATGTATTTCCCGCGGTCGTTCGTTGTATATCTCGCAAATATCTCTTCCGTACAGTGGAATTTTCCCGACGAAATTTCTTCGTGATAAATCGACACACGTTTCCCACAATATCTGCGAGTAATAAATATAAATACATATAAATATAACTCGAGTATATTTGATAAAAATCCGCTCCGAACGCTCATTGCGAGCGCGAGCAACGCAGGACGTCCGAGCGAAAGCCGCAATCGCGAATAATTGATGGGGTAAAAATCGCGAAACGAGGTCGGATGCGGCGACGAGGAGCGAACGAGCTTGAAATATTAATGTATCCGGAGAAATGCGACGTAAAGGGGATTCGACGAGCGGTGAGAAGGACGAAAATGAAGAAGAATCGTAGTCGGGCTGACGAAAAGCGCGTGACAAACTAAAACTGGCGAGGAAAATGCGCGGAAAATAGCGCGCGCGGAAGTGTTACTCAAGGCTGCTGCTCCCCTGCGCGAGCTATGCAAATATAAAGTGGCTATTGTAGCGACAAGCCAGGAACACCAGAAGTACTTGGTCTCGGCCACTTCAATTAAGCGAGCGCGCGCGTAACGATACACAAGGACGTTCGGAATAAAATTATGAGCGAGCATTATGAGCATATAGCAGAGTATATCGGAAAATCGATACCGGTAATCCGCCGAACCTTTGCTCGCGACGTCGTTTCTTCCCCCTCCCCCCCCCCTTTCTCTCACTCTCTCTCTCTCTCTTGCTTGTCATACCAGGAAAATTAACGATCGTATCGCGAATACGCGACAATGGCTAAACACGCTGTCGCGCATTATGTAAAAAACGACGCGTTTTGTATGCATTTCCTCGACGAAATATAAGTCTCTCAGAAACCGAACAGATCAGCTCCACTTTTTGCGAATTTCTTAACTCATTTGCATCGTTGGAAAACATTTTATTACCGAATCATTGGAAGGTTTAAAAAATATTCCTATGCTATTAAAATGTTTTCTTCAAATCGACGTTAAAGTCAATAAAACTGATAGAAACATATGATTTTTGTAAAAAATTGCCGGTTTCCTCTTCCGTGATAATGGCCAAGCGAAGTGAGTGAATATAGCTTCTTCTGATACCAATATGTTGCTTCTAATATCGGAGCACGTATGTTTAACTTGTTAAAATTTGGCGATAGTTGTGCAAGGAAGCGGGGTTGATTAATTTGATGTCTGAGCGCGGCTCGTGTTCTTCTTTAAAAGACACATTACACCTGCGTCATCTGTGTCACCGGCGTTTATCGCGGCAGGAATTACGTGGAATAACAGAGACGTACACGCGCGACAATGGGAAGACACCGTGTATTTTTGTAAAACACGCACGAGTGAGAACGAGGGAGATGCACGAGAGAACGAGTCCTTACACCGCGTCGGGCGGGTCGTAATTCCGCGGCGGCGCATAATATACTCGTTCAATAAATTACCAGAAACCATGCTTATGAAATTCCTGCGCGGGTTTCATAGCCTCTTCGCAAATGTGTTCGGTGCGTGCATAGCCGACCTTACTTTTGCACAGAGCCATAATAAATTTTCCGTTTAACCTTCCGAAACGCGCCCGCCAAGGTCCCGCGTACACGTGACGTATGCAAATCCGCGTCGGTGGATCGCGTTGCGACGAGCCCGCGAGTTATCCGCAATCGCGTTATCGAGCATCGCGGAACTCTCGTCTGATTTCACGGCGAAAACAGGATAGTCGTCTGCTCCCCGGCGCGATTTCCTTCTTATTTCGTGATAACATCGTTTGTCACTCGTGTTCGCGCGCTGCGATCGAGTTAACACGCGAGTGACGCATCGATTTCTCATGAGAGACCACCAGTGTCGATGACTGAGAGTAATACCTCGTACAGTCGGCGTCACGTATCCTGTGCCATTCCCTAGACGAAAAATTATAGGATTTTCAGTCTTACACATAACTCATAAGGTTGAAAATTGCATAAGTAGAGGAAAGTTACGTAATTTGTGTCTAAATCATCTCTTGGAAATTTTTTCTCTGTAATTTTCGAATATAAGCGTGATTCGGTGGTAAACACATAAAATATAAAATATAAAACATAAAATGAGCAATGAAACACAGCCAAAATTTGAACGATTTGCATTGTGTGTTTTTTGTGTGATATATACACTTGAAAAATATGTTAAATGCTGCGATTTTGGCAATTTGTCCATAATCTCTAATATAATAACTCTAATTATAACGGTTAGGATTACAATGCCTTTAATTATGGACGGTTTTATCTTTATCTTTAGCATATGTGAGGCTGAAAATCGTGTAATTTTCGATCTAGAGAATAATGTAGCATACATGATACCGACTGTACGTGCGAAATCAGAAGTTTCTAGGAGAAGCAGAAAATTGAAAATTCACTTTGCTCTGAGCGATTGAATTTTTTCTGTATTTGTCAGTTCTTTCAGATTTCAAACAAAAGTGTAAAAGAGTTTTCTAGCAAGTCGGGAGAAAAAATATCTGAATACGCTGAACTAAAAATATGAAAATGTTATCATAATTTTGCAAATATCATTTTTAGCTATCGATATGTACGACAGCGATAATTTTACTCCGAACAGACGCTTGATTCAATTAGAGCAAGTTATTCGTCCTAAACTTTGCTTTCTCTCTCTGTTCACAAAAGCAAACCAAGTCTGTCTTACGCAAATATATAAAAATAAAACACAGGCTTGCGGAAAGGATTCTCCGAGCGAGCCAATATAGCGCGTACGCATCTGTCAGATTCGCCGATAAATCGGAGGGAATATCAGAAAGCGTGGCGCGTTTTGCCTCGGGGAAAGAAATTCTCCCTTACGACTGTGACTTTTCCGGCCGGCGCCGTCATGGAAAACCCGATGTAACGTGTAACGTTTAGCGTTCTCTTATGCGCACATCCTGTTCGCCGACTGGCAATCGTCACTGCTTTATCGACCGGATACCGTGTCTCTTTGTCTGTCCTCCTCCTCCTCCCCTTCTTCCTTACTCATTCTCTCTCTCTTTCTCTCTTTTTCTTTCCTTCCCTCCTTCCCTCGCCACGCATCGTTTCTCCTTATTTCTCTTTCATTAATTTTTCTCGGTACACTTCCCTCGAACGACTCGGCACGTAACACGTCGCGTTATCCTACGTTATTACGGCACGCGTGCCTGCATGCCGTGGAAACGGACAGTTTCTTGGCGCGAGGAGACCGTCGCCTCCTCCTACTCGACGACTCCGGTCGAATTTTAATTCTCGCCCCGCCTCGTACCTCCGTTTCTGTTCTTCTGTGCACGCTCGTGCAACATTGATTTACGACGCTACGTGACGACGGCACTTAGGCGCTCGCGCGAGTGTTATCGTTTCGTGTCCCGAGCTTCTCTCCCGGTTTAATCACGTCCAATTCGTTCTATTCTCCCATCCCGTGTGTTCCCGCCGTCGTTTCACTCCGTCGATTGGTTATGAGAAACTCCGGCCGGCACGCTGCTTAATCGTCGTGCGCGCGCGTTTCTACGCGAGTTGCGAAAGAGTATTCCATTAAGCCGATAACGATTCTCAAGATCGCGTTACGCGTCTCAAGTAATAGACACGGAGACAATAGCACGCGCGGGATCGCACGAGAGGTCGCTGAATAAAATTCGCATAATCGCTCGGAATGGCAATTTTACGCGGGGGCCGTTGCGGAACGCGCGCGCGCGCCGGAAACGAGCGCGAAGGTGCGTCGGCGGATCGATGCGACCGGAGAATGCGTCTCGAAATACCGTACGGGAGAGTTTTCCCCGCGTCGCTCGCACGAGTGCGATTGAATTTACGCCGCGGCTTATGACGCACGTCGCGAATGCCCGGTATATCGATCCGAGGCAGCGCGTCGCTCGTTTGCTTTTAACAGGTGCGTCTCGCACGGTGATGTAACGATCTGTGCCCAAGTCGCGAGCATCTTCGCAGAGAAAGAGGAGGGCGTTTCAGCGAGAGAGGAGACTCGCCGTCTTACTCGACGTAACATCCGCGCGGAATCTTGTTCTTCGCTTTTTCAAAATCGACCTTCGACGCCGCGTGGCACCTCGTCCGCGCAAAATTCCATTTCCGCGGGATTTCTCGCGGATGCACCTTCGGCCGGTGCAACTGCGGCTGTTGTCGCCGTTGCGGTTGTGTAAAACGGGAGCGACGCGGCTATCCCGCGATCGTGTCGATCATGTCGGTCGAGAAGTCTAGTTTTCGCACTGGAAAAAAGGATTTGGTAAGAAATGCCAAACATTTAGTTAAATAGTTTCAAATGTAGTTTGTAAGTAGGCACGCCTCAAAATAGGCCTATCTTCGTTGGGTCCAGATACGGCCAGGAAAGGAAAACAAATCCTGAATGGAATTTAATCATTAAATATTGGGCATCGTTACCACAACCTTTTTTCAGCGCACGGCTCATCAGAGACGCGTCGTATCGCTGCGCAAACCCGTTTTATTTTTAAACAAAGAAAGATATCGCTCCGACGAGAAAAAAACCAGCTAACAAGATAATCAGAGTTTAACGGGAGTATTGTGGTTCGAACGATTGTTCGTTTGATTTTTAAGTCGTCGGTGTTTTTAAGGTTAATTATTATCGCGTCTCGCGATAACGATTTTGCGTGTCGCGATAACGATTTCGCGTGCCGCTCGGGCGCGCATCGCGGCCAATTTTTTCACGACGCGTGTCGCCTATCTCGACGCGGCGATCTGACGCGCGCAAACGAAAGAATGAAAGAGAAAGAGAGAGAGAGAGGTAGAAGGGGTAGGGGAAGACGTGATACCGTAATAATAAGTCATCCCACAGCGGACGACGTCACCGCGTATTTGCTCGCGCACACGTGGCGCCAGAGCGGCGCTCGTCTCGGCGCTTCGGCGAGCATTTTTCTAGCGACCTTACTTTAATCGCGCTCTCGCCATTCATCGTCCCTCGCACTGCCAAGGTCTTTGAGCTCCGCGTCTCGTCTTCTCTCTCTTTAGCACCACCTCCACCACCGCCGCTACTGTCACTTCTACCTCGGCGCATCCTCCTCCCTCGTCTTCGCCCTTTCTTCCTCGCTCTGCCTTGGCACGCTTTCAGGGCTAAAAAAAGCAGCGGGTCCGACGAAGGATGAGAAAAGGAAACGGGAGAGACGGCGAAATCAATTTATTATTCCGGAGCGCGCCCTCTCGGAACGGATGCGTGCGGTGGCGATAGCGGCGACGTTAAGCGTCTTGTTGTAATAACGCAACGATAACAATGACGATTAACGATAATAGCTCGGAGACAGCGCGCACGGCCGCCTCAGCTCTTCTGAAAGGAGATACGACGCGCGAACGGAGTCATCGTAAACGACGTGCGCAAACACGTGACGCGATGGTCTATTATTGCCTTTTACGCGCCGCTTAAAAAGTATGGAGAATAACGTCGGTGGGAATAAGGCTCAAGTGATTCGGCTCGGGCGTACAGGCGAGTCCAACGCGTCCGACGGGATTACCAGCTGAAATTCGAGGAGAATTACGCGAGAGCTCGATCGAGCGAAATTATTTTATAGAGAGGGAGAGAGAAAGAGATGTGGGGTGGCTGGCGGGGGGAGGAAGCTTCCTTCCACAGGAAGTGGAAAGTCAGTCCTCTTCCTCCTTTCACCCCAACGATCGGACGTTCCCTGGCGACCCGCCAACTTCACGGTGATCCCATGATCGCGCGTACGAATCAGCGACGGAGGATCCGGCCGACTTCGTCGTTGTCGTGGTCGGGGTGGAGGCTGGTCGAAACTTGCACGGGAAGTTGCGATCGCCCCCCGGCCGAGATGGGAGAGAAAGCGGAATCGGGGTCGCCGCAATTATCTTTTATCGCGGCGCGCTAAATGCAGGGTGCGTCCAACGGGTTGGGATTACCGCGTCAAGAAAGGGATTTCGCTCTTTCCGCTGCGGATTACACGAGCTTCCGTTTCCCACCCGAGACTCCTCGACTTCCCTTCCCCGATCCCCCGAGTTAAAGTCCTCTCCGCGATCGTCGCGTCCGTATTCAGTCAATCGCAGCGTCCCGAGCGTGAAAAACCGACCGGGAAACGTCGGTCTGCGCGACGCTCGCTCTTCGCCAGCTTCGGGCAGACCGTTCTCGATCGGGAACGAAGCCGCGCCTTTGGATTGATACCGTCCGTTTAATCGCCGGGAAAGTATGCGGGACGCGCGGAGTTGAAAAAAACGACAGAGGTGATCGATCCGGGCGACTCAATCGTAATGGATCGTAGGAAGATCACCACCTGTGTCGAGTTAGCCATTCGTTTCCTCAATTTGAGGATTTAAGATGTCAGAGACAAGAATCGTTCGAATTTTATCAGTGAATTGTAAATGAGTCACTAAATGTAAGTGCAAAATGATTCTAAATTTAAAAGAGCTTTAGAACCGGCATCGCAGCTGCGTCCACCACGCGTGAAGACGAGCGTCGGCCGCATGCGCGCGCTATATAGAGACGTGGATTGCGACGCTATGCGAACGGATCCAACGCGTCCTCCGTGTTTCTTGAGGTCGACCTGCGAATGCAGTTTGCGTCGCAAACGCTCGCGTCCAGTCCTCCGGGCTGCTCCACGTCGGCTCTAATTATGCTGCTAATCGGGCGAGATATTTCACATGTATACGACCGACAGTTTATCTATCCGCTGCGAGATTAGTTGAGCGTAAAACTGATACGGCTGTCGGTAACGCGTTTGAGACCCCACTTTTGTGTCTTTACGGCACCGCCGATGGTGGGTCGAGTCGTGAGTAAACCGCAATAACGCGATGAAAATGTCCGTAATGCTCGAGAACGACGGCGTATGTTTGACAGGGGCTCTCGCGCAGTGCAAACATTTGCGTTACCGCGGTAATATTGGTCCGATCGAGATTTACTGGGCGATTTAGTTCGCTGATTTAGTCCTCGCAACCCAGTCGACCCGCAACGATTTTCACGCAGGCATATCTTCTCGTCTTTCTCTCTTCTTCTTCCTCTCTCTCTCTCATCGGAGATAGTGCTCTGTCAATTGTTTGCCGGGAACATATCGTTTCCGTTTCGTAATATCGATGGGTCATTACACGGCGTGTTCGCGTCTTGCAACGTGTAATAACATGACTGTGCACTTTCGCCGCGCGATTTCGGCCACGAATCGATGGCTCTGCTCGGCAGACGATCGCCTCAGAGCCGATAAACGCGCTATTATTGATCTTCTCACGGTTGGACACAGGAAGAGAGTAGAGGGAATAAGGGAGAAGGAGGGAGAATAGCTTCCAATTTTCGCTCGACTTCGCTGGCCATTGAATTACGAGACGGCGTGCTTCGCGCCATGCGGTCGTATTAATTCGCGGCGGGCACTCGCGGGACGAATTTTTAACTCGCGCACGCAATCTTCGCGGGCTTCGTACGGCGAAGCGAAACGGAAAATTTCGCTTCTCCATCTCTTTCCCTCCCTCTCGCACGCGCCCAGGTCGTTGAATTATGAAAGAGCGAGAGGATCGCCGACGGCGAAACGAAAGTGCAATCGAGACTGCGAACTCGGCTGCACGCTCGGTGCGATAAAAGTGGAAGAAGATTACCGCGCGAAGTTGAAAATTTTTATTCCCCTCCCCCTCGCACGGCCCTTCGCAGTCGGCTTTGCGGTCCACGAGGGAATCTTCGCGGTTTCTCTCGCGATTCTCACCGCACGGCCGGCCTTCCGAAAATAGCGGGTCGGGAACTCGCAAGAGCCGGCGTGGCGATAATACGACGTCGTATCGGTCGTCCTGGGAGCGAAAATTTCTCAAGGGAATTTCCCGAAGAGAATTAAGCCGTTCGATCCCCCGATTGAGGTGATACGCGGTTGGAAACTCGACGTTCGCGTTTTTGTCGTTGTCAATTTCCCGCATAGAAACTTTCTCGAGATATAATTGAGATCCAGTCGGATTTCCCAATACGATTATGATACGAGATAGATATATTTTCTAGTAGCGCAGGAATAGACTGTCAATAAGTTGACTTCGCCGAGGGGCAAAGAGCGAAAGAATGTTACGGCGTAAATTCTCGAACATCCACCTCGGGTCCTCATTAATCTTATTTAATGATGAACACGCTCCTCTTCCTCGATAGTGAAGTTCCCAAATGTTTCTTTGCCCCGAGCGCTTCTCCGAGAACACGTTCTTGAGCCGAAGTATGTCATACCATCGAAAGTGCAACTAACGTTGCCGCTGAGGGACGGGTAATTCGATTAAAAGCTCACGACACGTGCATTTTGCACAGTGATCTCGTCTAAACGAACGCGTCTTTTTTTTTTTATAGAATTCTCACACGTTCGCATAATCCGTATTTTACCATATTTCTCGTTCACATCTCCGGAGATGATCGATGCAACAACGATAAATCATTATTGTGCGTATTAACGATTAACGATTTTACGTCCGTTAAAATAATCCTCCCGATTATATTTTTGCTTTAATCCGACGAAACGCTCGTAATTAAAACGCGACGGAACGGCGTCCAGGTTCGAAGATGCAACGTGCGAATATTGTGTATCGAGCGCAAATCGAGACGGTAGGAAATAAAAGGACATTATTTATACGCGCGCTTTAATGGCATTAACCGCATCGTGTTAAAACACACACTTGCGAACGTACAATGGCACATAGGACGATATCGGCGCCGCTTTACGAGCGGAATTAGATTTACGAGGTACTTACACGCACGCGGAATAAACATATTTTAAACGTGCGAGTCGCTTAATAAGGAGGATTAATTGGCAACAACGACAAACGAACCGTGACAAGAGCGGAGCCCTCCTTCGCTCTCTTTTTTCATCCGACAGCGGTTGAAATAATGGGTTTACAGCGTTGCTCGGTAAAAGTTATCGCGTTGTCTAACGAAATTTTATCCCGCGGCCATCGAAGTAATTAAATTCACAGACCGTTGCGTCATAAGCGGCGAATTTAATTAATTAATCCGCGCGCCTCGCACACTTCGAGACGCGCGATCGAACTCGGCTGAAAATTCGCCGCCCGAAACACACACGCTCGCTCGCTTACGCTCCCACCTCCTCTTATCCCCCGTGGTCACCCCCGCGCGGTTTAATTGTAGCGGTGCTCTGCTCGAGTTTCGACAGAGTCATTAAGCGGCACGGTCCGGTCCTCAGCTACATGAAATTTGGCGTCGTCGAATGTGATCTGTCCTTCTCTCTTTGAAACGTTTTAAATGTATTTTTTTTTACGTCGCTCGCGCGTTGCGAAACGTTGCGCGACTCGGCCGTTCGGCGAGCGAGGCACACCGAGGTGGTCGCAATGCGAACCTTCGACGCGCACTCGAGGGCGCGGCGAAAACCGTTGCCGGGCGTTCGATAATTTTCACGGCGAATTAACCGAAACTCGAGTGATTGAAATAACGTTAGCGCGGCAAGTGACAAGAGGTAAATTCCGCGCGCTTGCGAATAAAATATTCGCGCGTTCGCCGGGAAATATCCGCCGCCTGTCCCGCCGCACGCGCGCAAAATTCAGACGGCTGTCGTCGGCGAGCGTCAATTTCGATCGCCGGCGCACATCGGCCGCGGTAGAAAGTTCATTACGGCGAGTCCCTCCCGGAGTTATTGCCCGGGGCGTATCAGAAAATCGAATCTTATTTCTTTGAACGACGCCGGCAATTTTGGTAACGAGTTTTTACATCACCATGCGAAATGCATCGGCATCGGGAAGAGAGGGAAAGTAATTCGCTCGCGCAGCGGCGGGGGCGGAGAGACGCCGCGAGTATACCGCGGGCGAGCCGTAATTTTCGAGCGATGGCGGACGCGAGATACCTCGTCGATTCCTCGGATGATTCATCATAATACGTAAACGCGACCCGGCGATAATTTCACGCGGCAATTTTACACGGACCACGCGCGCGAGATACCGTGGTCCCCCGACTAATTTGAAATCGATTTTTCCCCGCGGCCCGACTCGCGTTTTAACAGTAGAACGGACCGATCAAAATGGTTAATGGTTTGTAATTTATCACGAAATTACGCGTTACGCGTCTACATTTTTCATTTACGTTGTTCGTTTATATTTGTTGGAACGGGAAGGAATCCCTGTTTAGGGGAAAAGGAGATTTCATGATGCGCTGAAGAGACGAAAGATGCAGAGAAGAAAAATAATTTGCTGGCACGGCAAATTTTATACTGTCGTGGCAGAACCTGTCAATTATTATATGGACAGAAAAATGATTTGTTAGCAACACTGCCATTCGTTGGATTGTTTTGTTGTAAGAAGTCATTGTAAGCGTAGAAAAATACTGTTTTGTTCTAACAGCAAATTGAGGTATCTTAACACATTAACGGCGGGCGATCTCGATGAAAGTATGCTAGGTAGCGCGGCGGCCGCCCGCCTCGTTTTTCGGCCTAGAGCGGGCGATATTTTGTGTGATTATAAAAACTTTAAGGTACAGTCGAGCTAAATCGTAGTTACTACGACTCCCGCCTTTAAGCAGCAGTCGAGCTAAATCGTAGTTGCTACGACTCCCGCCTTTAAGCAGCAGTCGAGCTAAATCGTAGTTGCTACGACTCCCGCCTTTAAGCAGCAGTCGAGCTAAATCGTAGTTACTACGACTCCCGCCCTTAATGTGTTAAGAACAAGTTCTCTCAGCGGAATATTTTCTATCTTGATAACAAAACTGTTTCTGCTCTAATTATATAATAAATAATTTGGTTGATTATGCCAAGCTAAATTTTATCGTAAGGAATATGCAATAGCAACGATGATTTCGCCATAACAGCGAAATTCTTTTTCTGCGAATAGGTAAAATCAAAAAATATACGTAAATACACAACTATATAGAATAAACTAGCAAAGTAAAACAGAATAAAATAATATGAAAACATTTTATTCCTACGGAGAAAGATGCTTATATTTTCGTATTTTATTCGTAAATTTTATATATTTTCATATTTTCAATTGACGTCGAAAAAGCAAAGGAGAATAAATAAACATTTCTTCCCTTGCATCACGCACTTTTTTATGAACCTGTCTTTATGACCGTTCTTGTAGAAGTAGGTCATTAATCGCCGGTCGTTCTAGTGTTAACGTTCTTTCTTCTCCTGTGAGTGTTTTACAGATTCTATACTGTTTTTAGAATCTGCACAGATATCGTGACACGCAAGTAGGAGGATACGAGAATAAGAATGAGAATCGCGTCATTCGTGGCAAAGCGCGCGGAAAAAAATTTCAAGAATCGCGGATTCACGCGAGAAGCACAAAGGAGCGGGCAGCTTTTGTGTGCTATTATCGTTTATGATCGTGGTGAAAGGTCGCAGCCGTCGTTGCTATAATTACAGACTTCGTAAAACTATCGGTTCGCTTCGCCGATCGCGGAAATTGATCGATTCACCACGTGACGGACTTTTATACACGGCTGTTTAAAATTACACCGCAAAATTGTTGAACAATTTTCTTCTCGCTCAAAATACGCAGCTTATACGTCGCGTTTCCGATCGTTCGGGTTTAAGCGTGTGCATCTTCCGATCCCACGACACGTGTGTAAATAAATGATTGACGCTTCAATTTATTACGAGAAAGGTACGAAACATCCCAACGGAACGCTCTTCTCTCACTCACTCACTCACTTTCTCATTTCTCTCGTCGCGCAGTCGCCGCTGTTAAAATAAAACTAACATCCATAACGCGCTCCTTTTTTATTTACGATCTGTATCCCGGACGAGATAAAAAGAGCTCCTCGAACGCTTCGTTTAACTCTTCATGAGCACATTAAACCGGAAGCTCACGCTTATTTATGGTGTACGCGATCCTATTAATATGTATACATATATACCAGCGCCTGTCGGCGAAGTGTGCTGTAGAAATGGCAGAAGTTCACCTTTCCCATTTTAGAGTTAGCCGCGCACTCCGCGAATCTTCTTACTTAACCGCCCTTAATTACCATCCCCTCCCCCTCTCTCTATCTCACCAAAAAGGAATTGCCTTCGAACTGACGATTTATCAAAATTTCCAAACCCCTGAGCCTCGAACGCTGCCTCAGACAACGCCCACGCTGTTCAATTTCATTCCGTTCCGCTTGCGATTGGTGCGCAAGCCGGGATAATAAGCGGAGGCAATTCGACGAGGCAACGTCGACGGCTTGAAGAAAATAAAGCTCCTCGTGTTCCGGCCGCGTTCCTTTCGAAAATCGCCCGTGTTGTCTTAGTCGCGCGCGCGGAAAAACGCGATTGCTCCGGCCAACCAACCTACCTTACCTACCTTGTCAAACTACCTACGTACAGCTGCCGTTTTTCCGTCCACCGTCTCGACCACGTGTTGGGGGAAGGCTCGCGTGACCCGACGCGGCTGTGTGTATCGCGGCGGCGCTCCGCTGCACGCACCGCCTGTACGCACGTACGCACGCACTGTACACGCCAATGTAAACGCATTACCGGAGCGTAATATACCATGCAGCGGTGTGTACGCGAGCGTAATCCCACGGGACGAGGCGGCGAGTAACGGTGCTAGTCGTATACGGGAGCGTTCACAACGCCGCGAGAGGAGGAGGGGAGGCTCTATTAAGCGGTCGGACGAGCGGAGAACGACCGGCTACAGAACAGTGGAGTCCGGTCGTGTGTTCCTCCCTCTTCTGCTCCTTCCCCCTCTCTCCCTCTCTCTCTTCCCCTTTCTCTCCCCGCGATGTCGTCGGACTCGAGCAAACCGACCGCTTGTGCCCGTCACGTGTCGCTCCACGAATCTGTTTACCTTCGTCAACGCGACCCCACGTGTACGCCCGCTCCTAGGCGACGGCACAACGGTACTTTTTACGTTCCTTACGCGAATTCGGCATAGCAGGCGCGCGCGTTTACGTTCTCTCTCTCTCGCCACCGATCGATCGAGCACGAGGAGAAAGCAGGGGCGAGGACGCGCTATCGTGTCTTTATTTATCGGCCATTGCGCGAGGAACGTCGAAGGTTCCCCGGTAAGCATCGGAGGGACCGGTTGTTTCGAAAACGCGCCTCGTCGCTCTTACGGAGTATACACTGAAGGCGTGTTGTTCGCCCGCGCCGTGATTCTGCGGATTCTGGATTCGTTTTACTTGGAATTTTCAACAATTGCTTGAAAAATTCGAGAATTCTCAGGGAATTTTCTTCTCGGGTTTAAGTAGAGATCCTGTAATTTTTGCTTCTTCTTTCGTCGATAGATAAGAACTCGCATCTCCGCAGCCTCGTGCGTCATTGGGTCTCTCCTTGAGGGATAGAAAGTATAGACGAAGACACGTGCCTGCGCGTTGGCGGTCGAAGCGATCGAATTTATAGCTCGCGGTCATTGCCGAAATGCCGTGATTGAATAATGCTCAATCCTGCTTGCCGCGCGAGTCAGCAACTACATTCTTGATGATAGAATCGCCGGTGACTCACGAGCGGATCCGTGTAGCCGAAGTGGGTCGAAAATAACGCAAATCATCGTCCTCGTTCCCATGCGCGTGAAGCTGAGAACCTCTCGCGTTCCGCCGTCGAAACGATTATTTGCATATTTATCGAAATTGAACGATGCCTAATCGAAGGAGGAACGACGCTATCCGTGACGTATCACTTTCGAGATACGGAGATACCACACGGCGAGAGTGCGCGTGTGTTATCCGTCGCACAGTGATGCGAAGGTGGAAAACCGCAACATCTTCAAAACAACATTTTTATGTATCGACTGTTATTTTGGGATACCTACTGAATAGTAATATCTTATCATAAAAATCAGCATATTTTATCAATTTGATTAAAAAAAAAGAAACTTCAAGTCGCAGACCTTTGTATTCTAACTATCATCTAATGTCTGTTTAATCGAAATACATCTCGTGTTTCAAATGTATATAGTCTTTATATGTAACATAATTAGTTTTCTAAAGCTTTTAACGAACATTATCTTACAGTGCTTACGATAATGATGCCTAAATTTCAAGATTCTGTATATTTCATTGTGTCTATAAAAAATGCCCCACCAAAAAAGGAGGGAATCTCAGAGCCTTAAGTTAATTTATTATTATCATTTCTGTTACTTATGTCTCAATATTACTTTCCACATGAATTTAAAGTTTGAAGAAGGAGTATAAAAAATGAAATTATAAAGTATGTCAAGAAATTCCGAAGATATGCGAAATTTTCTTCTCCATGTACAGTGCACTGCGCCGTGTCCGATATAACATAAAATAACGCAATTAACACACACGCACGTATACATACAAACATGCGCGCCCATCGATAGCTCGCTCCGTGATCTTTCGGCGATTCAGCGCGAAAAACCGCTCGTTGTTTTCGAGAAGTCGGATTTATCGACGGATATTTCACGAAGGACATCTCGTCGAGCCTATCGAACGGATTAAATTCGCATTTTTGGCAACGTTACCATTTGGCGAGTGTCATCGGAGAAATGCGGTGGTAGAGGCATGACAGATGGACTTGAACCTCCGCCAAATTACATCAGTCCCAATATCACGGGCATTAACACAATGTGATCGTTGTTGCTGTCGTTCTTGCGTTCTTTCGTTCGTGCGACCGCGGCTTCATTTTCGTAATTCACCGTGACGAGCGCGCGCACGCGAATCAGCCGACTCGAAATTCTTATTACGAAATAACAGTTGTGAATCGTTACTTTAAGAGAGAGAATCAAGGCTTCGATATACTTCACTACTTACCGACGAGTGTCTGGTGGCCGGCCAACAGTTCCCACGAGCCGCGACGTATTTATGGAATAAACGCGGATAAATTCGTCCGGCGGCGTTATTTACGCCGATCATCGAAACGATAACCTTGTCGTCGGCGAAGGCACGATTCGAGTCGGGTGAACGTCGACGCTATTACGTTCGCGGAAACGCCAAAACTGTTCTGTTTTTTTTTTTTATCCGGGAGGATTTTTCAGCGGACGCGCGAAATCGCCGACGGGTGTGATTTATTTCCGCAAAACGCGCATTTTCTTCCGTAATAATTCCCGGCGTGGATATTATGGATTATGCTTTTCGGGCACGTTTTATCTAATGAATACCGGTGAAAATGCAAACGTGCAAGAGACATCTCTCGGACCTCGTTATCGTGCGTCCCACATTTCACTCACTGCGAGAATTCAGATATACGTGACTAACACAGGTTTATAAGAACTGAACGCTTGTTCGCCTGTAATGCACGGAAAGTGATTCTCAATTTAAGAGAGTATATTCATTAGAATTATGTAATGTAATACTTATCTCTCTTTTCCATTGAATAATCTAATAGTTTTAAATTTCGTCGATTTTTCCGTCTTGTGTATAAATATTTCCTATTAATAAATTCTGATATTATCAATATTATGAATTTAGTATTCGCCGCAATTGTTTTAAAACGTACGAGTAAATGTCCGTTTGTACGAAGAAAATATATTTGTATGTACAGTCAATTATATTTTTACTTCTGGTAAATATTTACCGAGGAGTATTAGAATAATCGTTTTATTTGCACCAAAAAACATTACGTGAACAATAGCACTTACTTTTTCAGTGCGTGCGTTAAACGAAGAATATAAAAGAAGAGCTTATTATAGGCTTGTTATAATATAAGAATAAAGGGGACAAATTTATCGGGAGTGCAAAATAGTTGGAGGGGGAATCGAACTCGAGACCTTTTGCTTGCCAAGCGATTGCTCTTTATCAACTAAAGCTACCCACGCTTCGATGCATCTCTCTCTTTCTCTTCTTCTCTCTCACTCTCTTTTATTAATGGTCTTATTGTAAGATGATTTCTCCAGTTCAGTTGCTTACAGCTCGATTACATATTTATTTCACTCTAAGGAAAGAAAATGAAATCTAGTTCACACACACACACATACAGCTGAAGAGACAGACCTATAGACTGTCGCGCCGCGTGCGGTGCTGCGCGATTTAATCGTTTTCCGGCGGACCGTAAGCTCTCGCGCTGCAAGCACGGTCGGAACGCAATGCAAACAAGCTTGTAGGGCTTTACGCGCTCGACTGTTCGCGTTTTACAGAACGCGAGCGAGAGCGCGGCCCACCAGTCGGCGTGGATATGGATGTCGGCACTTTTGAGACTTTTTATTCGCGCATCCCCGCCGCTCCCTCCTCGCGAAAATTACTTTTCCACGTCGGCGTTTTCGTCGAATTTACAATGTGCATCCGCGATAAGTAGTCGAGCGTCTCGTTATTCGAGGGAAGAGTATTTTTAGCGTAGTACAGGGTAGATGTCGTCTTCTTAACATCGTCTCGAGGCGTGCGACATTTTCGTTGCAACTTAATACTTGCCTCGACTTCCTTACGAACGACGTGTTGACGATATCCCGAGGATATCTTAAAATATTACCGCGATAATCGGAAGATATATTAGTTTGCCCCGTGCGCGCATGCGCGGCGGGAACCTGGAATACACTGTTTCCGCTCGCGGAAAATCGGTCGATGATCGATGAAAAGATCGCCTTTCGACGGATCTCTCTTTAACACGTAAAATACGGCGTTCGCTCCTTTTAACACGTTGATTTCTAAACGCCAGCTATCTCGCAGCCGACGTGTGGAATGAATTCTCCGTCTCGTACGCCAACTACGAGTCATTTCGCATGGATTATTTTTTTCCCCGCGGAAATGAAGTTTTATATTGTGAGTGTTCCGCTGAATAATAAATATAATTAATTGGCGTGTTCCGAAATAACACGCTGGCTTGAGAACGTAGCAGGGAACACGGTGTTCCCTAACGTCATCTCGGCAGTCACGCGTTGAACTCTTGGTTGATCGTGTCGTGCGATTACCTCCGTTGTCACGATTATATCCGTCCTCTTTTTTTTATCTCGTCACATCGTGAAATTCTCACTTACTTTCTCTAAGAATAAACGTGAAGGTTAACGTGTTAAGAAGTAACGGCGTTTCCATCGCGATTCGCATAACGATGCACACACACTCGCACGTATACACAGGCGCACGCACATGTACACATGTCGACGTTTTCACCGGAGATAACATTTTGCTGAGAATACGCGTCCGCGCGTAGGAAACTTGGCGGACTCAACTCAAATAGAGAGCGGACTTTGACACGCTCGGATGTGAGAGAGAAAGAGAGAGAGAGAGAGAGACGAGTTGACGCTTCGACAGCGTTTATCGCGCGCGTTTCTTTCATTGCCTCCTGGGAAAATCCATTTACCGGGAACTCGGAGGTCCCTCTCTCCGTCTCTCTCTCTCGTTGATCCTTGCCTCCGAGTCAATTTCAGATCCGATATACACGTAACTAGATTCCGGTAATTACAGGAAGTATGATCCACTTCGCCGGTGTATCCTGCTGGCCGCGTGGACAGCGGAACCGAGGTTGTTTTTAGATCGCTGCCGCCCGCGTCCTAATTAAATTTCGTGTTGCAACGTGTCCAACTTTACGCATCTATAAATTACACGTATGAAAAGATACGTGTAATTGTATGTAATTTTGCTTACGCTTATTCATGATCGCGCCGATAACAATGACGCGCGTGCATGTTATTTGTATGTTCTCCGAATTTACGAAGACGCACAAAACCGCCTGGATAGCGAATTCTGCGTTTCACTTCAAATTAATTCTCGATGCGAACGGTTAGGCGTGACAAGAAGCAGTGAAAGAACACGACATTCATTGGAATCTTCGTCAAGCGGACGATGTCTGGAAATTCTCGACCGAAGAGCTCGTAGTTGGGAGAGGAAGAAGGAAAGAGGAGAGTAACGTCGCTTTATCAGTGCGCTATGTAATTCAATTTGTTCACTTGCATATTCCTAATCTGCTACCGTTCCTACAGATAGCGGTTTTTATCGCGATTTGTTGCCGTTAATTAATTAAACGCAACCGTCGCGAACGGGCATGCGCTAATTACGGCGTTCGAAATTGCTACAATTTCGGCACGAGCGTGGTTAACGGCTCTGTGTATGTTCTATTCTCGGTTTCACCTCGAGAGGAATCTCGGTAATTACGTTTCAATCCGCGGTGACTCCTCCTGGTCGCTCTCCCTCCTCCTCCTCCTTCTCCTACTCCCCCACGCTCACGCCCACGCCGAAATCTTGGGGTGAAATTCGAAGAAACTGTTCTCCCATTTAGAGGGTGGAAGAGAGCGGTCTTTACTTCCTCTCATCTGCCAGTCACGGATGACTTTTGTCCTAAATACTACTTCTAATTGACTTGGATGTTAAATGCGGCTAATTAAGGTTCCCGAGCGCTCGCCGAGTCGTGTTGTCGCGACATTCAATTAAACAAATGATAATGAACGAATAAACGGACGAACGGATGAAAGCGAAATCGAAAGCACGCGGGTGGCGAGTACGCCCCATGTGACCAAATGTTCATTCATCAATTCGTCTGAGAAGTAGATTGCGCTTGACATTGACTGTGGAATAAGAATCGCTTATTGAGCGAGAGACTCGTCATTGGCGTATTCGTGACCTGAAGCTCAGCGAACCGTTTCTTCTCCCCAATATTTTCCAACGTTCTTCACGCGAACCCGAGTCGAAATTTGGATTTTACATTAACCACGACAATTTTAATCTAATTGAATCTAATAAGACTTTTAATCAAATAAAAATAATCTATTAAAAATTAACGTATAAATAAAATAACCAACTTTCCCTTCCTATAAATATATTTTTATCTAAAAATATTTAAATTTATTATTATTATTATTTGTGTCCGCATAGAACATTTCGATAGAATTTAGATACTTCGGAGAGCGTTGATTATTTTTATTCCTCGGTCGCCGAATATATTTGTCATTCAGCAGTGGTGACAACGATAGGCGGATGGTGGTGGGGGAGGAGGGAAGGGGCATAAATCTGTCATTGTTGTCGCAATTGTTTTGGTTCGCTCGCGCACCGTACACTTTTTCGCGAACGAATCGTTGTGTTCTGTGTCGGCGAACGACACGGGATACGTGTATCGGTGCGTTAGTTATAATTCCCTCGGGCAATCAAACTATTTCAGCTCTTGAAATATTTAATCGGGCCAACGCCGACGTTCGCGTTAATTAACACGCGTTTCTTCGATCGAATCGAATTCGGGTGTCAGTGCCACGACGGGCAGCCGATAGCAGAATTGGGAAGGCAGGACGGGAGGTAGGGAGGATGCGAGACCTCTGGACGCGGGCAACGATGTATTGTATAATTCTAGATGTGTTAAATCATTTATTACATAAAATAAATTCGATTTTAAGGGACGAGATTATCGAGAACAGAAGCATCCCACGCGAATTGTAATTTAGAGTCTACTACAAAGCCAGTATTCATAATCCATAATTATTTGATAAATAATTCTAATTTCATAAATCTCTCTTTATTTGTCAAGCATGTTTGCTATTTACACAACAAGCAATATTGATTCAAACAAACATTTACTTTTCAATATTGATCTTTCAGTATTAATTTTCGACATATTCAGCAGGATTAATATACAATTAAAATTTCGATTCAAATGAATCTTTTACATTATTCGATGTATTATTTAATGTCTTCAAATTATTACAAATATTCATTTATTGCAATTCCCTAATTTTTTCCGAGCAATATAGTTATAAAAAAAACGTATCGATCATAGACAGTCCGATTTAAAAGTGAAAACTTGGTTGTTTAATTACTTATTTTACCAGATTATAACGTAGAACCGAAATTCGATTCGGGCTAATCTTTTTCCGTATCGTCCGATGTATTATTTAATATCCTCAAACTATTCGAAATATTCAATTGGTGCACGGAAATAAATACCGTCGGACCGGTGGAGTTTCCAATAGCAGCGTAATTGGAGTAAATTTTCGCATTCAATGGCATATATCATTAAAACTATCATGCATGTGTATGTATTGTTTCAATAATTAAAGTATTAGTTTCAATAACACAACGCTGTTGAATCACGATGATTTACTCTACGCGCGCCGGTGGAAATTCTATTAATTCAACGGTATTTTTTTTTGCCGCGTGCAATCCGCTAATTTTTTCCAATCAATGCGTTATAAAAACTAACCGACCGTCCGATTGAAGAAAGAAAACGTTAAATCACGTGCGCCGCCATCGGATAAAAATTACGAGGATTCCGAGAAGAATGCTCGGGATGCGCGGATGATGGATGCTATTGGGCATTAACGACTATTTAGCCTCCCTCGGCGAGGCGAATATAATAGAGACCCGAAGTCCAGTGCCCGCTGTTCGACCCCTCTGTTCTCCGGGAGGGCGATAGCGTGTTCCTCCGATAGTCTAAAGCCGAGTACAGCCGGGCATGCCTGCCTTTATGGTTTCCGCGGCGCGATGTTCCGTCTGGCTTTCGAATTTTCGGCTCCCGAGCTCGGCGTTCTGTTGAATAACTGGCCTTTACGAGCCTCCCGGGCGATTTAACGAGCAATTAAGCGCAACACTGTCCGCCTTTCGCGGCCGCGTGTCCAGACGAGAATCAATCGGCGTGCCGTCGTGTCGCACTCTTGCAGAAATCGTGTTCGTTTAACGTAAAAGAGACATATAAAGAGGGGGAGAAAAACGGGTCAAGAGAAAGAGAGCCGGGCAACGGCGCGTGGACACGCGAGGGTGGGGCGAGATGGGCAAGGAGAACGGAATTAGCCGTCTCTAAACGGCCTAACGAGGTGTGCTCCGACGTTGACACGCGGGTGATCGCGTTCGGACGCCACCTCCGCGAGGCCTTCGGTCAGCGCGGCGAAATCGTACCTAGGGCTTCAAGTTGACAACCAGCGGCCAGGTAATTGGAGAACGGAAAACAAAGTGGCGTCTCCATGGCAACACCCCAGCATCCCTTGGCGGCGAGGGATGCCACCGCCCCCGCCGTACCCAGGGCAACGTGCCCTAACTGCTGCCGCTGCGCGCGCTACCTTTATTTTATCCGTGCGCTTTTCCGTCCGTTCTCGTCGGCCGTGTCACGTCTCGCGAACACGAGAAGGAAGCCGGCGCGCGCGGCTCTTTATTATTCCGTTAGCGGTGATTTATGGCGCGTGATGTAAGGCGCGCGTCACGGTAACGGCCCGCGCGCGATATCGCAACCCGCGGCCGCTTATGCACGTTCTCCTGCACGGATGCACCCCGGCAGCGCGCAAATCGTCCGACATTGTCGTTGCGACGCGGCCATTATGCGATTTCGCGTTATTCGCGCAACGCAGCGCCGTAATGAGATCTGAAAGAGACGCACGCTGGGAGAAAGGGAGAGGCGAAATCACTCGCTCAACCCCTCGCAGACGATTTGCCATAATTTTCATAATTTTCGATAACGCAATTTTGCTCATTCTTCCCGCCGAGATTACTTGCCGAATGAAACCTTTGAAACGCTGTTTGCACCTACGTTTACACGATATTTTTTTACTTAAAGAAACAGTAAATTTCCAAAATGGACAGTATTAAAGGGTTGAGGAGTTTCTATCTCTCCAAGCCAGCCGACTCATGTCGGTCGATTACGGAATTGTCTGGCACGGTTCAAGGGCCGCCGACAATGACGCGTGTCTATTGTGCGCGTAGCACCGGCGGCTGCGCCTGTTGCGTCGGGGCGATCGACGATATCCAGCTCTCAGCAGCAGCCGGGTCCAGCCGAGTGACGACGACGCGTCGCCACGGTTCCGCCGGGCATTCCGGGGCTCATCCGGCCCGATCGTCGCAATTACGTCTGTGCCGCAACTCGATTAGGCGATGCATTACGCCCGCTCGGTCCGTTTTAACGACAACAATTAATCCTCTTCCTCGCGATACCGGCTCGTGAGTCCCGCTAATGAGTTCCGCTCGCACCGGGATACATCCGGAAAGGTCGCCGCTATCGGCGACGCCTGATGTCGAATCCGCGTCTTTCATCGGATTCGCTTTGTCGGGTGAAAGGCAGCGATTACATTGTTGGATTCGCGCATTTTGCGGGCGCAGTCCGTTTTGTGCTGTTGACTCGCGCGCTCGATCTCCGTCGCATCCGATCTATTTATCGTGATACGTCGCGCGTAAACCGCGACGTGCGGTCTCCGATTGACTGTAATTCGTAATATTGATATATCCGTAATGATAACCGTAGCGACACGCAACCATCTGCGGTAATTGAAGAATAACAGAAATATCAATAGTTCCGGTCGTTGTGCAAAGATCGACAGAGCGAGTCGGTGATTTCGAGCCGATAGACGGGAACCTGAACATAAAAGAACCGCCGCAGCCGAACTGGAACGCTCCGATCCGACGTGACGTTATGTTCAACCGAATCGCGTTAAATTATCCCGACGAATAGTCCCATAATTAAATTAGATTCCGGAGACAAATGATCAGTACGCAGGCAAAACAAAACTGCTGGAATCAAGTAAACGTAATTCAGTTTTGAGGCGTCTTAAATCATAAGAAATATTTTTATCAGTTTAAGTATATTTTAAGAAAAACCGGAAAAAAATTGCACGCGCGCGAACGTTCGCACAAATTTCAGTTCCTACCGAGAGTCCAGTTGGCTTGTGCTAACAAATGCACCCGTGTTAAAGTAACACAAAAATTTCAGTAGATCGTTTCTAAAAGAACTTTTCTTTACCACGTGAATCGAATCTCTTCGTCGAGAAAACGCTCGTCACTCAACGATACTCGCGCGTGCTATATTTAGCTCACGCAATTAGCATTGTGGGATTCTCGTGCACGCGCGCGCGATAACGATGATCGAGCTCGCCGGAAATCCACGCTGTACGATGTCCATTTATGTGGATTCTGTTAAACCCTTTCGCACGCTGCACCACCATCGACCCCGATTAAATAACCGCAAGCATCGCAACGCGCCGACATCCGACGTCTGTTACGCTTCATTTGCACATTAATCGCGCTAACCGGGAATTACAAAGTGCGGCGTGACGTCATACGTCCCCCTGTGTCACCGCGCGGTTAGTAGTTCGCGAGTAGCAGCAGTTCATCATCGATCGATGTACCCGGGGGGGCAAGTTAATGCAATCCGATGTAAAGATCAATTAATTGAGCGAAGTGGCGCCACTTTGTAGTTAGTTCGAGCGAATCGTCAAACGGGATCGGCCACTCGCCATTACGAAATTGTTACGTAAAGCTCGTTTCGAGGCTTTCGATTCTCCGTCAACGACGGCCTAACTTTGCTAAAACTTCATCCGACTTTGCCGAATGTTACACGGAGCCGGTCAATAACTATTACCACCTTGGATATCTTCGAATTCTGACGGTAGTGGGCAAATTTATCCAACAGAAATTACATCAATATACCAATAGTCATCACTTCGAGCAGCTTCTGTAAATGTATCTTATTTTTCATCGTTATCTTATTTGCCGTTGATAAGATATTTCGATGTTTTGAAAATATTCAATATTTTAGTACAATGTACAGCCACCCAATTCGAATCTTATTTGGCATTCCATTAGATATTAGAAAATGTATGATAAGAAATTATCTTATCATAATCATATCTTATCGTTCTTACGTGGGAGGCACAAGTTTGCTCTTTCTTTTTGTTGCACCACTTACATCGACGATAAAACTCGACTCGTGTCGCGCTTAAATCGATCGGTAGGGCCTCTCGGTCGCGGTTAAAAGAATTCCTTCCCGCGTCTGTTTTCCTCGTGGTAACGAGAGTAAGGTGATCCTCCGCCAAGACGCCGCACGACCTCGAACAATGGCGGATACGGTCTATTGCGTTAATATTGCCATTGTCTGTCGCCGGTAGACGCGGTGCAACAGCCCTCGGCGGTCTTCGATGCGCGTGAATAGGCCTCCCGGGACAGCGGAAGTGCTTTGTGGCGTCAATTATTCCACTTTGGCATCGGGGCCACCGATATACCTCTTTTCCTGCCTTTCCCGAGGAGGAGGGAAAAGCAGCGGGCGGGAGTGGAACGGCGGAGGAGAGAAAGAACTTATCTGGCGCGCGCGTTTCACTCGCGGTAAGATGCCGTCTGCGTTCGGTTAATTAAGAATTCCGTATTATTCCCCCGCGTTATCCGGCGCATTATCTTTCTACATCAGAGAGCGGAAGTTGCGTTTAGTTGCAGCTTCGAATAGAAACGTTTAAATGAAGGGGAAAATCCAATTTCTCCAAGCTCGCGGAATGAGCGTGAAGAATCTTCGAATTCGCGGTACTCTCTAAATCTTTTCTCAGAAATTTCATTCGAACGGCATTTCAGCAGAGTGACAGTCGAGTCACTCGAATTCGAGCGATTTGTTGTATTCGTACAGACTAAATTCTCCATTCCGAATTGTCGATTTGAATACTTCTACTTAAAATTGAAAGGTGAATTTAATGTATTCTACGATTATAAGAAACAATTTAAATTCTAATCGATTGAAGCGCTTACTCACGTGGAATTGAAATCCACTCTGAGCTTGAGTGAAACATTCACTTTAACGATTTCGAGTGGCGGTAATTTCGCTGCCGCCACTCGGGGGTGGATTTTCGCTCGTTTCGAGTGAGATTTCACTCCGCGAAATTTCGAGAGTAAATCTTAGAGGACGGATGATGGAAGCCTCGCGCTCGCCCGCACCCTTCGGTATCATAAACCCCGCGGCCATTACGCTAATGGATCGCGCGACACGATCGAACCGTAACGTCGTCCCACCGTTCGATTCATCACGCGCGTCATTCCGTCGGAAGAGAGCTGCGCCCTTCACCTCCCGGCCGCTCACTTGGACGTAACTTCTCGACCGCTCGGGGAATCAACGCTTCGGCTGCTAATTAAGCGATCGTCGTTTAAGCGACTCCGATCCGCGTCGGTCCCGTTCCTCCCTCGCTTTCTGGCCCTTTCTCCGCTGCCGAAAGCAGCCACTTCGAGTAGTTCGCCCTCCAAGACGCCACTGTCACGCGAACGTCCCCCGAAGGGTACTTAAGGCCAGTGTAATCGGTCCCGCTTTCCACCTCGCCCCCTCCGCGAAACTGTCCTACCACACGTTATCGGCCATTATTCCCCGCGGGAAGCTCCTCGAAATTGCCAGCGTTTGACACGGTTCGGCCGTGAGACGCACTTTCCTCCCGTCACATCTCACCCTCGCCGCTCCGTAACTTCTTCTTCCCTCGCCGAGATATACGGGGCTTTTGAACATTACACGTCACAATGTGGGCGACCACGCGAATACGGGCGATATGGTTGTCTCGTGGACGTATGCGTATGGCAGAATTTATCGATCGTGGTCTGTATTGCTACACGGGAAAAAAATCTGATTGCATTAGCCGGGAAGAGCGCAACCAGATGCGTTCTAACGGAAGGAAACAGACTTTCTGATTCTTATGATCCAAATGTGGTGCTCATAACCAGAAATGCTTTCCTCCGAGTAAATCTGCTTCCCTTTCCGGTTAATACAAGCAAACTTTTCTCCCGTGTGGCGAATCAAGTTTATGACTCGTTGGATTTATAGAACAATAGTGTCTGTCCCTATTACACAAGCGAGCAGCAAATTTGAAGTAACAAATCATTTGCTTCCATAACAGAGTATTTATTTGCTGCCCCATATCAACAATTTGCCGAGGTATTTCGTTAAATTAGTGAAACCTTTTCTCTCAGTGTTCGCACGCGGCGCAACATTCCCGAGGCGCATCTGCGACGAGATCTCTCTCGTCGAGTTAGTCGCGGTCGTCGCGTTTCGTTTATTCGGCGGATCGCGAAGGCCGCAGGCTATACGTGTTCTCGTCGATTGTGCCCGCGCGGTTTCGACATGCGAGGAGGGCCGGTAACTACTGTATTATGTAGTAACGGCGTCACAAACAGGAAGCTAGTAGATGGCCGATAAGTGCAGGTTCAAAGGGCGTATTCAACGAACGGTCTCTCTCCTTTCCTCCCGCCCTCTTGTTCTTCTCTCTTTCTTTCTTTCTTTTGAAACGAGCTCCCTTTCTTCTCGCGAGACCGGTAGCGCGATAAAGGCGGGGGCGAACGAAAGCGAGAGAAAAGTGCTCGCGAACCTTCCGTCCTGGATTAATGTTTCGTTCGGGTAATTTCGTTGCCTCTAATTAAGTGTTTGTTCGCACTCTTGCTTCCGCGAGGGTTTTCTTTCTCAATGGCAAATAATTATTCATCGTCGACGTGAAATTAATCTCATCCCGTCCGCTCGTGGATAGTTGCAGAAGTGGTCTCCGCAACGCCGGGTGAATTTCCGACGCGACCGACTTACATGCACACGTCGGCTCCTTGCGGATTTTCCTTGCGATGCAACGTACGTCATCCGCATTACGCACGCGAAAAAACCAATAAATCTGCTTGCTGATCGTGTTTGCGCTCTCGTTAGCATCTGATTATATTTACTGCGATATTGCTTTCGTAAACACATGTCTGGGTAATCAGCTTACGAGAGTGGGTTTTAACGCCGGCGAACGCCCCTCCCTCCCTCCATTTTGTCTTTTAATCGTTTTTCCGCCGTGCGTCGGCAGAATTCGTTACGGCGTGTCACTTCCGGCGTGATTGGCTAACGTTTCGGGACAGCGCGTTGGAAAATCCGCCAAATTATCTTACCCGGTAACGTTGTCGAGTATTGATTTTATGGTGACACGCGTTGCCCGCCGTTGTCTGACAACGAAATCAGTCGCGCGCGAGAGACTGAAGCGAAGAGAAGGGAAAAGAGGAGCGGGCTGAAAGCGAGGTAAAAAGAATATCCTTCCGCAATGGCTGTTTATTTTTGCGCGAGTAAGGGTAGGAAGCCGGCGGCGTGTTAGCAGATGCGCCGTTAGGGCTCGGCATTATCTGGCTTCGTCTCCGGAGTACGAGCGAGTACGCTTCGAAGCAAAAGTCGTGGAAAATTCGGGCTTTCGCCATACACACGCACGCATCGTCATTAATGTCTGGAATTTAATCATCGTATTTGCGCGCTGTGTAATCCCTTCGTCGTTAATATTTAAAAAAACAGCACGGAGCGGCCATTAATATGCCGGGCTCCATAAAGATACATTGTTTATGCAACAATTAGATCGTTTAACGTTCATATTTGACCGGAAATATGTTTTCCCGGACGTTTAGCCATGGCTCATTTCGCGCTTTAGCACATTAATTATCGTTCCGCATGTGAACTGTCATTAGGATAATGTTCGCGCACAGGGAATCGGTGCACTCGGTATATATTTTACAGCAGCGCGCGTTTATGCGGTGGGTATGAAAAGAGAGAATGCGAGACAGCATTTTCCTCACGCTGAAAAGTTCACGTGGAAAATTGTGCGCGGAAATTTTAGTATTATTTGGCGCGAACGGTGAGACGTGCTCGCGCGTCAAATTTCTTACACCATTGCGAACCGTTCTGTTTCCACGGAGAGAGACGCGTAATCGCATCATAACAACGCGATTTAATTATGCAGTTTCTACATTGTTATAATCCGCAATTTTTTTTTTTTTTTCGTTTTGTTCAAACAAACACATCGGGCCAGCTTTTCTCGTTGACCCTCGTTTACGATGAAAATCGCGCGGAACATTGGAGTATTTTGATCAGCGCGCTGACATGTGGTACAGGTTATTTTTATCGAGGTAAAAATTAAAAAAGATTTTATCGGGGTGAAGCGCTTGATCGACGGTCGTTCACTCGTTTCCACCCTTGCGGACGTGGATAAGAGGGTTGAAACACCGCGCCCCTGGTCGGTAAGCGCGGGTAATATAGGGAACTGTGCGCACCCTCGTTTCGCTGGAAAAGCGGGAAAACTGGACAATGTATCCGAGGCTGATAACACGTGCTTTCAGCGTACTCAGCTGTGGATAAATGGCAGTTGACCTCGGTATCGTTCGCGAGTAAGAAACTCGCTCAACTGAAATCGATCGTGCAGTGCTGTTCTCACGCGATCACAACCCCATTTCATATATTACGCGGGAAAGGCGCGCGTATATTCATGATGAATGCAAATGAACGTGAAGTTGTCTCCTGTTGTTGCAGCGAAAAAGCAAAATGGCGCTGCCTTGCGGACGAATAGTTTGGGCTCGGGCGCGAGAACGCCACCCTTGGAAAGAAAAAGCAAGTTCTCGGCCCTCGGTAGACTCTTCAAGCCTTGGAAATGGAAGCGGAAAAAGAAATCGGATAAATTCGAGGCCGCTTCGCTGTGTAAGTAGAACGTTAATAGTGCGAGCGCGGTAGATCTCTCGTTGCGTTGTCGCGTTTCGCGATCAACGTTGCTATATTACTGCCGATAATCTCTATCTGTATCTTAAAATGATGGATGTTGTTAACCTTTCATATGTATTTCCAAGTAAAAACATTTAAACGTGGCAATCGCGTGTCAAATAAAATATGTATGTACGTGCGAATAATGTATAACGTAGTCTTTTAGCGGCGTTCCTACACAGTGAAAAATATTTTGTACTTCTGTTAAAACTGGTCCGTATTAATATTTTTGTGTTAAATTTATAACACATCCGTGTGTTAATTTAACATACTATGTTTATGTTACCTTAACACGTATATTTTGTTGAGTCAATATTCAACACGTGTAAATGTTAAAATAACACTTGTAAATGTTAAACTACCTTTTATTCAAGTATTAATTAACATATTATGGATATTAAAATTGTATATTAATTTCTGACATAATATTTGTATTACTTTTCAACATATTCACATTGCGTTAACGCAAAAATTTGTATAAACTGTTTGGAACATATGAAATGTGTTAGATTTAACACAAAATTTTTTACCGTGTACGTTACGATTTATCTCGATTTATCCTCGTTTCCATACATTATCGACGAAACACACCGTAAGTAAAGTTCGGAATTTTCCACTTTTCGCGATCGATCTCCTCCTACACGCAAGCGGAATTTCAGATATCGGAAATTCCATTTATTATACGGCTTTGTTACTGTCGGTGATCGGCACGTAGTTCACACTGGAGTGGGGCACCTGACCTAAAAAGGACGCTAACCTTTCCGAGCTTTGTTGACGATTGTGTTACGTATGGAACGAACGATGTAATGACGTGTACGTTATCTTTGTTTTGTGTTGACAGCGCTCGAGAGAAAGATCTCGGTACGTGCCAGTAGAGACGAGTTGGTGCAGAAGGGAATACTGCTGCCCGTGATACGGTCGACGTCGTTTCCCGAAAATGGTGAGTGTGCACACTTGTTTCTCTTTCTCATCACTCGTGTTACGATAGAATAAATATTAGCCGCTGAGATCGAAACAATAATACAACAAGGAAGAGCTGATGAGAGACCGATATTTTCACGAAAAATTTAAAGCCGATATTTTTATAATTGGACGCAACACTATTTTTTTATTATTCTTTTTGTTACCCGTATTGATAGATATTACAATTATTTTCGACCTCAAATATATCTCTCTTTTTATAACCACGAAAGTAGTAGCAGCAATATGTATGCAAATTTGTTATCACTGACATTATAGTAACACTTACTAGCAAAATGGTTCTGCTGATTATAATTCTCTTACTATATATTTTTTATAGTTACGATATTATAGTTACAAACACTAAATATTTTTCTTTCAGTATGCCATCGAAAAAGGAAACAGTCAATACATTATTGAACGTAGTTGCGCTTAATTGTGTATAAAAATATCGGCTTCGATATTTTTCATAAAAACTCTTACGAACTTATCGAATAATACAATACTCGTGTCATGCTCACCGCGATTTTTACGCAACGACGTTCCTCACTTTCGTCCGATACGAACTGCGATCTTCTCGCTTCCGATTCCGCGGCGCAGACTCTCTTTCATTTCCTCCGATAACTCACCACCTTCAAACGAAATGCGACCGTAAGCTCGATATTTTTCTAGTCCGCCGACTCCCCGAGCGGCGGTATTTTCTGGTCGGTGGGCGCGATGTGAAATCCCGCGGCAAACGGAAATTTCCGCGTTCGCGCGCGAAAGTGTCCGCCACCCTCGGCGCGAGCCGCCGCAGGAAACGAGAAACAGAGTGGCAACGGGCCGCCGGCTACTTGCCGGCCCGATGTCGAAGGTCGTAATTGCGTTTCACGCTCGTTACCGTGGCAGACGCGAGTTCCAATTTCCGCAATCGCGCGGCCAGCCACCGCTTTTGGCGCGCCGGAGTCGCGCGATTAAATTGCAAGACGGAGCCGTGCGCGGAGATCGCGCTCCCCGAAACCGCTCTTGTCCCTTATCGTTTGCGCGAATCACGCTCTTACGTTCCTTCTCCTCCGTTCTCGCGCGGATAGATAGCGGCATAGATAACAACGGGCGCGACCGTTAACGTTATCGCGTTACGATACGAGAGCGATCCCTCTTACCGACGAATTGTGGGAAACCTCGGAACGGTTTCGTGTTCCGTTCGAACGCGGTGTTAGTTGGCTTGTTCGACGCGATAATGTTTGACGAAGGATTCATTTTTTACCGGGTCGAACGTTCACGCAACCTTCTCTTCACAAATTTTTTTTTTTATATAGGATCTCACTTAAAACGAGTGAAAAGTCGATCGAAGCGACGGTGAAAATCCCGAGAAAAATGTTTGGGAAAAGCTGATCGTAAAGCAGGAATTAGTCTGTTTTTACCGTTTAGGCTCTTCTAGATGGTGAATTACATACGAGAAAATGGTTTATTTGCATTTAATATGCGTGTTTGTTTGACTTGGGTTTGTTTAATATAAACAACATAATTGAATATCTGCTGAACGAAATATCAAATTGTTGAAATGAAAATGTTATTGCTTCACTGGAATAAACCATGTTCTTGATAGAGAAAACAGTATTATTTAGAGGAAATAATATTTGTTTTTAATAAAAAAATTTATTATTTTATATATATTAAATATTGCTCCGCTGGAACAAAGTTCTTTAATATTTTTCTAACGTAGTGTTACTTGTTTCAAGTAATTCATTGCATGTGACAACCATTGCAATTTTCGAGTGAAAATATAAAAACATATGTTATTTAACGTAAAGACATTTATTGAGAAACCAAATAATTTTTTATTCGTTGAATCAAACATTCGTTTGTTCCATTCCAAAAGACAAATTTGTTTTAATTAAAGGAATTTTATCAAGTCCAAAGAAATCTTTTCCCGTGCGTTAGACTGCATATTACTCTCCAATTTCTTGTGAAAATATTCACTCGACGATTCAGAGCAAAAATTTGCCGCGAAAACATTTTTGCGAGTTTAAGAACAGAGATTTGTTTGCTAATCGTCAATAATGCCTGGCCGCTTACCAGACTTGGGATCTCTTTTACCGACATAAATTACATGGAAAATATACATTACGAAAATGACAAATTAGCTGCTTTGAGTATCACTTAAGCAATTATAATCATATGAAAATAGCAAACACCTTTTTGCCAGTATACGACAACGCCGACTAGACGCACGCAATTCAGCTAACTAGCGTCGAGACGCTTCTCCTTCGATTTGCCGTGCAGCTCGAAGATTAACAAAACTCGTCGAGATGCGCACGAGATGATTAGTACATCTTCCCTTGGTACTTAGCGCGTAACAATGGCGGGGCCGGTCTATCCCCCCGGCTGAGGAGGAAATCCCGGCCTGCTATCGATCTCGAAACTATTCCGCGAGTTTCGCCATCAGTCATATCAACTCGCCCGAACAATCCGAACTTTTCGAGAAGGGAGTCTCGAGCGTGCGACGTTCACCCTGCCTTCCGTAATTAAAGTATTTCGCTCGCAGTCCCGCGGATTATTCGTCGAAAGTTGCGAAATTCGTCGGTGGCTCGACGGCGATGCCGTAGGGCTATTTATCAACGTACGTCATCCCGTGCCGGTTACCGCACCGAGGTACGTTATTTAAATTAACCGCAAAATCGATCGAGGCCCCCGACGAAAAAGCGCGCGCACGGCGATGTAAGCGAGCGGATGCCGTGCAAGCAGCGAGTTTCGAGAGAGATATAGTGAGAGAGAAAGCGAGAGAGAGAGAGGGAGAGACAGAGAGAGAGAGAGAGAGGGGGGGAAAGAGATAGAGGAAGAGAAAGAAGAAGTATCACTATCGATATCAGACATCGAAAAAAAGTTCAATCCCCGAGCCCCGTGAAATCCCGCAACGAGCCGTATTCTCCGGACGCCCGATGAGCGCTGAATATGCCCTTTTAATTCCAAGTTCCGCTTCTTCTCACAGCGAGCGTCACGTAAACGTAATGTAGTCTCAGCTCGAGAGAACGAGAAAGGCATATTTAACGTTCGACACGCGTTCGGAATAGGATCCGCGTGAAGCGGCGTTCCGAGAGAATCTGAATTGTCCGATTAGCCGGCTGATGCTTAAAGTTCCACGACAACAAGCGTAATAAACGACACCCCCCTAAGACGCTATCTCGCACGCTCGCTGGGAGCGAAACAGCCTTCGACACGAACGCGCGGCTCGTGGCGCGCGCGCGGTTCCCGCACGAAATCGATCGCGTGCGGAAGCGCGTCCAAGCGGACGGTCTAGCTACCTAAAAAGCAGCACGCCCGCCGAGAGAGCGTTGCTGGCCGACGCTGCCGGATTAATATTCAAGATTGCGGCGATCTCTCTCGTTGCAGAAACGATGAGCGAGCCGGCGGACGCGCAAAAACCGCCTACGCCGCAGCAAACGCCACAGCAACAGCAGCAGCAGCAACAATCGCAGCAGCAACAGCAGCAACAACAATCGCAACAGCAGCAACTGTCCGGCGGCGTGGGTGGCACCGGGGGTGAAGGCACCCCCGCGGCAACCCCCACGTCCGGCGGTAACGTGCAGCAATCCCAGCAATCCCAGCAAGTACCGTCGGCCACGCCGACCCCGACGACTGCCAACCCGCATTCTGCAGGACCGCCCAGCAATCAACCGTCGCCCCATCCCTCGCCGCTTTACCCCGGGATACCGCAGGCCGGGCAGCCCAACGGCAGCACGCAAGGTAAGACGAACACATCGATACGATGAGATCCGGCGAGCGCGCGCACGAGCCCGTGCGCGGCGCGCGAGGCCCGCACGCGAAGCGCGCGCCGAACACGACTCTTTCCTCGTGCGAATTTCCACTCTCTTTCTTGCGATCCTTCGCCGACAAATTATACTGGGGTAAATTAGCCTCATTTTCGGCCTAAGCCTTCCTCTGCTTTCAACGACGAAGATAGTAGTAATGTACATGTTAAGTTATTATCGCCAACACTATAATAACAATTAAGAGAAGTGGTTCTTCTATGACTATAATTCCCTTACTATTGTGTATAGAGTTATGGTATCGTAGTTACGAATGTATACAGTGAAAAATTTCGTGTTACCTTAATATGAGGAATGTGTCAAAGTGTACACAGATACAATGTTAAATCAACACACTCACTCTGTTAACGTATGAGTATATTAATTTAATATTATATTTGGGTACTTTTTAACACATCCCCCGTGTTAAAATAGCACAAAATTTCAGTGGGCCGTTTTTAATACGAAATTTTTTTACTGCGTGTTACATATTTTTCCCTCGGTCTGTAAGACTCTCCTAGCCTCGCTTCCGATGCCGATTTTTATTTATACTTATTTATTTACGGGAATACGTCATCCTTTTAGTACAATATGTAATTTCCAAACTGATAACATATGCAAGGAAAAGACAAATTCTACAAAAGCTAGTTAATACCGCGAAACGTGTACAGAAAGAAACCAGCAAATTTTGAAGTATCAGTTAATTTATTTACGATATGCGCAGTGACAATTTACACTTTTGTGAATCAGATTCTCTCGCATTTCTACGTCACACGTGTCTCTCGTGCGACCAGCCGCGAGTTTTTCCGTAAGAAAAAAAAAAAGACAAGAACTTTTTAACTCGCTCTTAATCTGTCGTGGATGATCGTAGCGACAAAGGCGGAATTTATACAGAGTGACCTAGAAAACAGAGATGGTAATAGCGATAATAGCGGGCAATTAGATATTCGTCGAATTTTAGTCGCGTCGACACTGTGACTTCGTTATTGCAAGAGGATTCGGTATTTCCATCGGGACGTCGATCGATGAGCGGCGGAGAAGAGGGCGGAGGGTGGATCGATGAGCGACGCGAGTATCGTTCCGATGTAAATTCCGATTTTCCCTTACCATCGGGGGCAGAAATCCGCTCGATACAACGCAGCGCTGCTAAGAATAAGACATTACCAGGGACGGACTATTATATACGAGGCGACTATACGCGCTGACGTAAAGCGACGATATTCGATTATTCTATTCGGGAAGGTGGATTCCACCGGCGGTCGCCAAACGAAGCAAAAGTGGGTACGCTCTATCGAGATTTGATATCGCGCAGATGGCGAGGACAAATAAGTCAGTATTTTTCGCTGTTTCGCCGCGCTTCGTTTTCCCGTTACATAATAGAGATATTTTGAACAGTTGCGGTGCCGCCGTACACATAATTCGGAGCGACATTGTGAATTATTGCCGTGTTCGGCTGCGCGCGTTTGGACTCGCTTGCTCGCTCGGCACGAACATTCGCAATAAGCGTGTTAACGTGTCTATCCGCGCAACGAAATCTAATTATCTGCCCTCGCGTATTGATAGACGCGTATCTGGCTCGCGCGATCTATCGATAACTCGAACGATGCATACGCGGTGATATTAAATGCCCCCCGTGCCGCAATTTCCGCCTCGCGGTCCCGCGATCTTTCAGCAACTTCTCGATAACTTCCGCCGTTTTATTTCGAATCCGATTCCTGACAGCGATTTCCTTCAGATTTCGCGAGATTGGCTTTTCCGATTGTTCGATTGGTCCCTCGAGTATGAACTTTGATCCGCGTGCCTCCTAATGCGAGACGAATCGGACTGATATAAAAGATTCGTAATTTTTTATTAAATTCTCGTAGGAAGTTTGAGTGTTGAAAGGAGAACAGGAAGTTCTCGTTAGATGTCTAGAAATAATTATAATAATATTATTTTGTATCTTTCCTTTCAACGTTTTTTGTTTTGTATTTCTCTTTTCCAAAAGAGTTCTTGTACCCGTAAATAAATGTAATAATAATTATTATTACTGTATATTGCTGAAAAAAGATAGATAAAACACAAAGAAAATAATTAGAAGGAACGAGAAAAACAGTGAAAGTGCACGTAAAAAGTGAGGTTGCAGAAAATTTCGAGTAAAAATCATCGATCCCTGGAAATTGAATGATTTCGTTATCCATTTTATTTGACGAAGACGGTGAAACTTTTACATCAACTTAATACTTAATGATGAAAGTAAATGTAGAAATGTTTCCTCTGATAACGCATCTCTCTCGTGGACGTACTCTCAATTAATTGTAAATAACATACACGGAGCGAGAAGAAGATTGTATTTTCTCTCGAAAAAGCCGGATCGTCGCATAATGAGCTCCGCACTTATCGTTCGCACCACCTAAAACGCTCGCGCACAACAGTGTAAGCATAAATGATGACCTAATTACGGGACGTCATGTGCCGGAGGTAACATTAACGGGTTACCAAGTACAATCGCGGCGCATTGTGCTGTGCACGGCCGATTAAATTTTTCGAGGAATTCGCGTCGCCGCCTCTTCCCAGCAGCGATGTCTCGTGCAGTCGCTAATTAAAATAATCAATTCGAAGTCTCGGTGCCTGGCGCGACGATAACGTGTGCTACATAAGTTTTTTTCTCCAAATCGAGCGATCTCTTCCACTGAAATCCGTTGAAATTCCCGCGGAGGTTTCACATAGAAATCGCATTTCGTTAAAGAAATAATCTGTTTTATTCCTTCATATTTTTTTGGGGGGGGGGGTTGAGGAAAGATCGGATCGCGAGATTTTGATCGGAGATTTAACGCGATTTCCTTGTCACGCGATTATCCCCTTAAATTCCGTTTCCTTCTGCTGACACCATTATTCGATTCGACTATTATTAGTTCAACGCCTTATGTGCGGTAAGATATAGACGGTGACCTGGATCTCGCTTTACGTTTTCGCAAATATGGCGCGTTTTATGTATTTTTAAGGTAAATTGGACAAGTTGTGGAATAAATAATGACACACAGACGTGTCAAAATAGAAAAGGCCAATCTCGGTCGGTAATACAATATTCCTCTAACCTGATATTGGTTTTCGCGACTCGCGCGATATATAAAATTTTTCTGCGAGGACCTCTTGCTCCGAATCTGCTTAAAATTTCGTTATCGATATCTCGAGGCCGAACACAGTCTCGCTCCTCCCGGAATATTGCATTTTTTTTTTCAACGCGCGGCTATATTCCCGCACAAATTTCGCACTGCGTCCAAATTTATCTCGGACGTATTCGAAAACGGAGTTAATTCCAAAAATATGAAATATTACGCTCAACAATACAACATGATAAGTTTGTAAAATCCGATGATTCGTATTATCGTCATTTTTATCAACGCGTCGTTTCGCATTTCGGTTCGAGACCGTGACAACAATGCGAATGAAGAACCGAGGGAAAAATTAGAATCACCCCTCGCGCGCAAATTAGTTGTCGCGAGCAATCCGATTTCTCGTGACGCCACGCCACGTGTTAGCGACTGACGTATCACTTGGGCAAGATTATCGGGTTTCCTTAATGCTCTAAACTGAAGCCGTAAAGAAGCGCGTTATTACCCGACCGCGTAACGCGATCTCGCGAGGCTCCTTCGGTCATTTCTGACCGCAAGCTTTGCAGAAGTCCGCGTCGCCGGCCGACTCGTCACGCCTGCGCGGCGTAGAAATCATCCCCGCTGATTTTACGGCGCGAACATCGCGCGTCTCATAAGAACCGTCGCTGAATGTGGGACGTGATTATTGCGATCTTAGCGGGAGAACTAAAATTGTTCGACGGTCCGACATTCACATGCGTCTTGATACATCATGCAGGTATTTGTCATGCGGCTCGCTGACTTCGGGCGGAGAAGCTCTCGCTACCTGTTGCGATTCGGGCAGTTTAATCTGGCACGGATTAACGATTCTCCGCTGACAGGCATGAAATAATTCGAATGTGCCATGACATTCTCCATCGTGAAGAAACGTATACACCCGGATTACATCATATTTTTGTTCTCATGTTTACAGCGAACACTGCTATGCATACGATGTAGGTGGCGCGTCCGTTAATTAACTCGCGCACGCTGAAACGCGATACGACCACGGGTAAACGACGGCCAACTTTGTAATACCCGATGCCAGCTCAGGGGAAAAATACGATACAATAATCTCCCTACGTTACTCCGTACTTCCGCGAACGGCATTTTCGTTCGACGCGAGAGTATCTCGTAGAGAAATATATTTCTGTGTTTCTCTTTCTCTCTCTCTCTCTCTCTCCAGCTCTCTCGTGCTTCTCCACTTTCTGCCGTCTCGCGATCGCTCGACGCTCGCGCTATACCCCCATCGTTACTTACTTCAAAGGGAAGTGCAAAACCATGCTTTCAAAGATATTTCGCTACAGCGGGCGTAATATTTCAGCAGGGGCGCATCGGGCGCATTTTTCTCGCTCGCGAGGAGCCAGCGCGACTGCTCGCCGCGACTCGCCGGTGCATTAGGTGCGATAAGCCTCCAGCAGCTGTTACCGGTGACAGGTTATTCCATGGCGGAGAATTAAGGGCCAGCTGTCTGCCTCGACGACGGGTCGTTAATTCGCGGGGAATGCACGACAACGGCGGCGGCGCGAAAACAATGTCGCGTTCCACGAGATACAAGCGGAATCGCGCGGTTTCGCCGATCGATCTTTCTTCCGTCGCGACGCCGGAATTCCCCCGCCGCTTCTCCGCGCGATCGTTGGTCGGCGAAATTGCTGAGGGTGCTTGCGTAATATACTCGCAGTAAAGTAATTTATATTCAAAATGTAAAACCTTCCTTCTCGGTGAATACAATTGGTTAGTTTCGGCGGCAATTTTGGGCCCCCTTCAGCGAATTTATTGAATGAAACGTGATAATTAATTATGTGGGAACGCGGAATATTAAAGGACGTTTCAATCGCATAGCGCCCGAAATGAGAAATGGCGCGTTGACAGTTGGCGGGTGTCTCGGAGGATCCTTAATTTTGCGCGGGCGAATCCTCGTTAAAGCCTTTAGCGGTGACTTATGGAGCCACGAAAGCTGTATCCTCAAAGGACCGGGATTAGGGGCGGTCGTCATAGCAGCTCGCGTTCGATAATGTATCGGGGATTTACAGGGAGCTTGAATAATGGCGGACCCGCGGAATTAACGCTCCCCGGCGATGGGCTCTCCCGTGCCATATTCGCGCGGTCCGTGCGCTTTTCTCACGGTTAATCCCCGTCCGCGTTAGTCCCGCGTGTAAATATTATTGGCCAGGGAGGTCCGTGTGTGACGTGTCGCGGCGCGAATTCTCACCGACAGCGCGGAGCCGATAAATCCGCAATAATTCTCATGAAATTGACCTCGTTCCGTGCGCGATGTTTTATTCACGGCAACCTTCGCGCGCGCGTCACGAAGGCGGCACAGGCTCGCGAATGAAAAATTAGTCGCTCGTCTCCGCTCGTTTCGTGATTTGCCATGCTTTTTCACATCGTGACAGTCGCGACGGATCCGCGCTTTTCGACGAACAATCGACACTCCCTCGGGCCGCGCGCCGAGAGATTTCTTCTCCTTTCTTGGACACGGGGAGAATTTTACGGCACGAATTTTACACCCGAGGAACATATCGATTCATCACCTTTCCGTCTCACACGTGCTGTTAATATTTTAGTAACTGAAATTTACTACTGGAACGTTCATTATTAAAACGTCAATTTAAATTTTAAAACTTCAATTTGAAATCTTTAAATTAAGTGTTAATGCGTTCCTCGGCAAGACAAATTTTATTGGCTATCTATTTCTGCATTACTAGGAAACGCGAAACGAGAAGAAATTATATGAAAAAATGGTAAAATATTCTTTCCCTGTGTTTTGTTTAGTATCCGTACTTTAACAAAGATCGAGTATCTCTTCGAATGTTATTACGCACCGACAGAGCTCGAATATGACATCACTGGCGTCGCGCCGCTCTTTTTCGAAATTTTCTCCGTCGCCAAACAACGTCAGGCATCGGAGGGTGCGAATTACACGCTGACGACAAGAGCGACGACGAACGCAAGGTTGGCCTGGGACGACGCGGGGGTGCGGGAGAACAACGGTGTACGCGCGGCGACTCACGCGTCGGCATTATGCGCTCCTCGTTTGTCTCTCGAGCAAGAAACATGGGCGCAAACGACGATCGATACGTCCCTGCGTGCATCGCGACGAGAGCCTACGACGATTCTTCCCTCTCGTTCCGGTTCGTCGAGGTCTCGTCCCCTTGAAAAGGATTCAAATCGACGAAGCCACCGCCGGTTGGATCATCCTAATCGCGGTGACCGCGACCTCGCGCCGCACTGATGGGATTCAATCTGCCGTCCGCCAATGCAATTTCCCCGTATCGTCGAGAACATTTATATTTTCTAGCGCACAAAGCACGGTATTGTAAAAAAGTTATGAAAAATTACTTCGCGCAAACGCGAGGAGGAGAACCAATCTTGAATCGTGGTCTTAGCGGGAGAATCTGGACTTTCCTTCGCCATTGTTTGACTCCAACCCGTTTGCATAAGAAGTGAATAATATCTCTTCATTTCGTATTCATTTATTGGAATGTATAAAAATGTCGCGACTTCTTACTGGATCGAATCGCAAAAAGTCATATGTTTTTACCCGTTTTATTGCACGCAGTAAAAAACTTTTTGTTAAAAACAGCACACTGAGATTTTCTGTTATTTCCCGAGTGGAAATTTTAGTTCTACGTTAAAGTCTATTTAGTTCTATATCCTTCAAAGGTCTTCCATTGTGCTCCTTTCGTGCTATAAATGGAAAGTTATAAAGTACACGAATGTAATGTTAAATTAATACATTCACATTGTAAATTAGTGCATTTTTAACGCATTTCTATGTTAAAGTAAAGCAAAATTTCGGTAGACCGTTTTTAACATAAAATTTTCTACTCTGCATTTGTCGTCGCACGTAAAAAATTCAGTGATACAGACGTGTTTCCCTAATCTCCTAATGATGCAATTAGGTTAACGAGCTCTTCTACGAACGGTGCATGAGAATTGTCGAAAAACAAACGCGCATCGTTCTTCGTTAGCCCGAAACGGTGATAAAGAATTTTGCGGATTCTACAGAGCAGCTTGGAGAGATCCGCGTAGTCGTCGTGGGGCGATTCCACGGGGAAACGGCCGAAGTTGTTTTCAGCGGAAGAGTTGAGACCGGAGAAATATGCGAGGAGCTCGCGTAAATTGTTTTTTATAACCATCGTGCGACGCGGAGGCCGGGTGGGCTGAAAAAAATAGGACGCCATTCGTTGAGCCGGAAGTTTCTGCCGCGGCAGTGGGCAATATATTTTTTCATTTTCAAGCCGAGCCCCCGACCGCAGCCGGCATCGCGCACGGTCGATGGTCGCGACGAAAGTCGCGCTCTCCGATTCAATCTGTTCTCTGGATCAATCGTTTTCGAGCGCGCGAGCCGATTGCGGATTGCTCGTCTCTATTTGCGGATGTTCTCCTTATGTGTATTTTTCAGTCTCGCGCGGATCCGTTGATTTTATATCCCAGCTCTTTCCCCCTCTCTACATTACTCTCTCGCGCTACTTTTTCTTATTAATTTAATTATTTATCGCGCTACTCTTTTCCTATAAATATTTAATTTGATTCTTCATCGTAACGGTTGAATATTTAATGTAAATATTTAATTTAGTTTTTCATTGTGAGGATTAAAATATTTCATGCAAATATTTAATTCAGTTTTTTATTTAGTTTATAACGACAGTTTATAATCTTATGTATGTGTATGTACACGGTAAAAAATTTAGTTTAAAATAACATTTATAAGTTAAATAAAAGTTGTTTTAAACAACAGTTCATTGAAACTTCTGTGTTGTTGAAACAAGATGAATATGCTAAAAAGTAATATGTTAACAAGATAAAATATGTCAATTTAACATATATTTATATAACTTTTTAACATATTTCTGTGTTAAAGTAACACAAAAATTTCAGCGGACCGTTACTTACGCAAAATTTTTTACTGTGTACGCTTTATTTTGTCCTTAGAGGACTTGCCTACGAAGGATCGGAATAAATGTTTATTTCTTTCTCTTTCTCTCTACCCCTCCTTCACACACACACACACACACATGGTTAGGTCACGGAATTTGCATGCAGATATTAAATTTTTAAAAGTGAAACGTATCCCGCGCACTCGTGTAAAACTCCAATCGATACTCTAAACGTTCGAGATATCCAATCTTGAACGTCGACAGTATTGGACGATCTTATAATGGACGCGCCTCTTTCGTCTCTGACACGGCGAGGAACGGAGGAGGGGACGCGAAGCGCGAGCTCAATAATTCAAACGTCAAAAAACAAGCCGCATGCTAATGCGCATACCTCGCTGGGAAAACGTTCGTGTTTTTGCCGTCTGTGCGACGTGCAGAGTCGTTGCGGTATAGTTTCCGTAACATATAGGCGGTCTCTCGGCGCAAAGAGACGACGAGACGGAGAGCGAAAAAGAGAGAGAGAGAGAGAGAGAGACCGCCGCCGACTGAGGAAGGAAGGAGAGCGACGACTCGCGGATCGATATTGACACAGGGCCGTCGTGAAACCTTACGCCGACGTTGACGACGAAATTCACCCTCTCTTTGTGACGCGCTCGGAGCGCGTTACGTTCCCTCGGAATTCCCTTCCGGTAAATTCGAAGGACGCGCCTCTCTGTCCCCCGGACGCTCGCTCGCCTCGTCATCGTGATTTCGCGTCGCTAATCGTCGCATTCTCGGAATAATAACACCGTGATATCGTTACCGTGTAGCGCCTCCCCGTTCTGTTCTCGCAGATTCGTGATTAATTCTCCGCGAGTTAATCGCGCGAAATTAAATGCTTGTGAGTTATAACGACGTCTGGACGGCGGGGCGCGTACCCCGGAAATTTCGCCGAATATAAATCTCGCGTTTTCACTGCGAGAGACTGCGAGACGCGCTGCGTGTTATCGCGGAATTATCGCCGGCCATTCGTCAAAGCGCGATTTCGCGGCAGAGTTATGGGAAATCAATATCTGCTGGACCCCGGGTATCGATACTCGGGTCGTCGTCGAGATACACACCGGGCACCGGCAATTCGTGTCACGTGACCATTACTTTCTGGTCGCCACCCCCCGACTTGTTAGCAGCGCGGAGAGAAAAAAGAATGTCAGCCGGTCGCGGTATTGCGACATACCGACGACTTTATCGTAACAACGTGTCGCCGTCGTGTAAGCGGAAAAAAGTTGCCCTTCTCTCCTGCCTCCCACCTTCTCTCCCGCCCGTGTCTCGTCGGATTATACAATCGGTTACCGGCTTCTGGTATTGAAAACGGGGCGTCGTCCTTCGTGTCAACTTCACGCGCTCACAACGCGCGTTTTTAATCCGGCGACGAAGAATATTAAAAAAAGGGGGAAAAAACGGAAACGGAGGGGGGGCGCGAATTTCGCTTCTCGCGATGAAAGTTGCGGTCGGAAAATGGAGTTTGGCTCGTGAGACTTGCCTTTCAGGACCCATTAACGTAACGTGGGGGTGGTTTTAAGGATAAAGTGGAAAATTGAATCGCAACGATAACGGCAGGAAGATTCACTTAACGTCGACAACGATTTAACCCTTTCAGGGCGCTCGCAGAGAGCAACGACGCGCGCGCGACTCTCGCTGTGTGTGTAAGGGGGATCTGCCTAGCAAGAGCATTTGCATTCTCGATCGGGCAAAGTCTATTTTCCCTCTGTCTCTCCCTTTTTCTTTTCGGTGTTTTCCACCACCGGCGTCACGGCGACTCTCGAACGATGAAAAATCGCAAGGACGAAGTTCTTCTGTAACACGGCTCGAAAGGTTACGGTATCGCTCCTGAAGCAGCAACGGCAAAAGTCACATAAATTTTCCACGAGCAACAGCAAATATACTCTCGTCGGGGAGAGCGACACGCGTGGGCGCGCCTTAAGGCTCTTCCACGTCTATCGCAATGTCGGTCGCTACGCTCGTTACGACAGTAATAATCGCAAATTCGCGGCATGAACTTGCCCGGTGCAGACACAGCCGATCAAGTGCACAGTCGGATGCTTAAAGTAGCTGATCCGCCGAACCATTTTCATAGAAATCCTTTTAAATTAATTCATCATTCGGATGCTATATATCTTTTTTTAATTTCTCGCGCTGAAAATCAACACTTTGTTACTTAGATAGTCGCGTAAAGTTATAGGAAAATATTTTTAGTAAATAATAAACATATGTAAGGGCTCTTTAATATAGCCACCTGAAAATCCGACACGAACAAACTACCTTAAGGGTTGCAACACTTTTATCTCGATGAGTCTCGCAACGCGTCGCGTATCCAACAGGAAGATGCATCTCCTGGGAAAATTGCTAAAAGACAAATCCGTCTGTTCTCGCGATCGGTCAACAAATATGTTAAGAGCGTCGCGGGGTGATTTGCAACCTGGCTCGCGTACAGTCGGTTTCCCTAACTTCGATATTTCTCGCCTGCCGTCCATTCCTCGACGAGGAAATGCATCCGGCGATGTGTCCGAGGAGGAGTGCATGTGCGATGCTCCACTACGTCACATTCTAATGCGAAGTTTCGACGCGGGCTACACCGGGTGGAGAAAAAGTTTCCGCGCGCTCTGCCTCTGCCAGACGGACCGCCCGCGGTTCCCTGGAGTTCCGCGGCGTCCAGGTAGATAGGCGGGGTGCACTCGAAGTTACATTGGATTTCTATATCTCACCGACACGCGTGTTCCACCGTCGCTTCTACTTTACGGCCGGTAACTTCCCTGCGAACTCGAGTCCGAATTTCGGCTCTACATTAATCTTACGAATTCCGTTGAACTTGGAAGACCACTACATTACACACGCTGTATTGTCATATTTTCATGCAATAAGTGATTATATTTAATGCCACTTTCTCCGTGTTGAAACGTCCCCTTAAATTAGAACTTATTTTAACATAATTTAATGTTTGATTATCTCTATCGTCCACCGGCATTTAATATTTACTCTTCATTTTAATAAGCGTTCTATTAATTATGCCTTACTGCAGATGGATTACTTATGATGAGCAAGTATTAAATAATCTAACAAAGATTAATAGGCAAATGTAATCAATCGGTGGATAAATCGACAAATTTTATTCCTTCACAGTCTCTTTATTATTCATTTGTCATTGACGTTGGAAGCGTATAATAATAAACATAAAATCTATATCTATACATTGGGAAATATATGATATATCACTACCCACGTCTTGGTTTCCCGCAGCCTCCGTCCCGGCTTTCCGATTCAGCTCCTACACTGTTAACCATGTATCGTCAAAGTTGAAAGTACACGTTAAAATAAAAAGCCTACGTAATTACGAGGGACATTTCGAAGTGCGTACTTCGAATTTGGAGATACTACGCGATAGCACCTTCAAATTTGGAAGTACGTATCTCGTGATACTCTCAAATTCGAGGTATGTACTTCGAAATGTCCTTCGTAATTACGTAGGACCTTTACTTCAACCTTGACCTTCAACTACCCCCAACTTTGGCGATATATGGTTAACAGTATAGCCGCCCCGTAATAGCAGCACTCCGAGCACTAACTTATGACACTGACATTTACGTAGATACAAGACCGGAGAATCTTATGTTTGATCAACACACACCGACGAGAATTCAATGAAAAATCTCGAAGAGCCGACGAAATATTTCTGCGCGCAAAATGTAATGTACCCGCGCGGTCATGAACGCGCGAAAGTATCAAAACAATCAGCGACAAGATCGTTTGTTTCCGCTCATCATCGTTAACACATTAACGGCGGGCGATCTCGACGAAAGTATGCTAAGTAGCGCGGCGGCCGCCCGCCTCGTTTTTCGGCCTAGAGCGGGCGATATTTTGTGTGATCATAAAAACTTTAAGGTACAGTCGAGCTAAATCGTATTACTACGACTCCCGCCTTTAAGCCGCAGTCGAGATAAATCGTATTACTACGACTCCCGCCTTTAAGCCGCAGTCGAGCTAAATCGTATTACTATGACCCCCGCCTTTAAGCCGCAGTCGAGATAAATCGTAGTACTACGACTCCCGCCCTTAATGTGTTAACAGTCCCCGAACACTGAGTGATCATAACAACGAAAACATTGCTGAGCTACAAGGCAGTCACACACGCCTTTGTGTCGCGTACTCTCCCGAATGTAATGAATAACGAGTTTCGAGCCGGCAAGCGACTCATATACGACGGACCACGTGTATCTATACGTTATTTCTTATTTTCCCTCGAGGCTAAAATATTTCACCCTCGAAATATTCAATCGGGCTCTTGTCAATATCGTGTCGTTTACTACGTATCTCCGATCGAATCGTATTTACGCGAGTGTCTCGCCGAATCAAGCCGGGAAAGGACGCAGACATCATATATTTCCAAGGTCTGTCAAATTATTTATTACACAGGTTTCCGACTTTGACGGACGTTTGATGAACTTACGAGAATAAAAAAAATACTCGAGTCGAAATTCGGGCTGACATTCATAGTTCGTCATTGTTTAACAAGTGAAATTCTCGCAGGAAGTTTGGGTGTTATTATTAATGAGAAATGGGAAGTCCTCGTTGGATGTTTAAAAAAGAATAACGAGTCAGTGTTGTGAAATTTTATTCATGAGAGTTATTGATGCTTCGAAATTGGACAGTTTCGTTTTCTATTTGACAAACAAATTTTGCCAACTGACAATTTGACAAGCGAACCTCTCGCGCCAGAACCGAAATTCCGGCTCGAGTAGCGCCGACGTATTTTTCGCTTGTCCGTTGCGGTCCCGTGTGTTTCACCATTTTTCAATCATTTTCCACTACGCTTCCCTCCTTTCCCGGTCGCTTCGTCCTCGTCGTTGTCCATTGGCGGAATCATGCCGATGAGAAACGGCAACATAAGTCGTGTCACACGGCGGAACACTTAACGGTAATGGTTTGCTATTTTTGCCCGCGCGCAAACTTCGCCGATATTGTATTTCCGGTTCAAAACGGACATAGTCATGTAACAAACGACAAACTTCACAACTCGATTCTTCGTACTGGCAAGTTGACCGTAGACACCACTCGTACGTGACACGCGACACGTGTATCGTCTCGATCGGGAAAGGCGCGAGCGCGACGGGACACGTGCGATTCCGAATCGATCGTTCCGCGGAAACGTCATTATTTCGAAAAAAAAAAATGGTGCCCGCGCACTGCTACTTCGAACATAGCGCTTTGCAATACACGCGACACGCAAGAAATATACGCGTCAACCCGATGAAAATATCGATCGCGGTTCCGCGGGGGAGGGGGGGGGGGACGGGAAAAAAGAGGAACAGCTTTCGCGCGTGCAACCGAATGGAAAATTTCGCGACGTGCGCATGACGGAAAAGTGCATCGCCTCGGTGAGACGACGAATTGATGTTGCTGTCAAATTCCACGATATCGCGGTCAGAAGCGCACATATAAGGACCCGAAATTAGACAAACCTCGATGCTTGTAAAAGACACCAAAGCAAGTAACTCTTGTCGATAAATCTTGTCGATGTCCGCATATATATGAGCCGTTTTAGTAATGAAGTGAATTATTTACAGCAGATCGAAGCGTTGGCTATTTACTTTAATACAGGGATATCAGCAATTCTTTTCCCGGCTCTGGTTTCTATATTTTGCTGTTGCTATATTTTGAAAGAAAAAAACAATAAACAACGCTTTATCAAACTGAAGATTATTGGCAAACGAGCTCGGTGTCACAATGTTTCTTTATCGTTTACCCGAAATTCGTTTTCAAAATGGAAATTTTTTCTTTTGATGATTTATAGCATCCGATATGCATCTTTATTCATGGAGAAGCCAGATGTAAAGGGCCAACATTTCGAACTATTGTGGCAAATAATTCAATCTACTGCCAAAATGGCACATTTGCGGACATGGGTTTATCGACAAAAATTACTTGTTTCGGTGTCCTTTGTACCGAGTTAAAATTTTAAGTTCTACATTAAGTCTTCAAGTGGAAAAAACCGGCCGGCAATAACTTCCGTATTTGTAACACCAAAGCATTACAATAAAAGCCCTTTCAACACTTAATATAGAACTAAATTAGATTTAAAGTAAGAACTAGAATTTCGATTCGGAACAATCAGTGCCCGAAGTTTTGTCGGTCTAATTTCGGGACATTCTGTATATTTCCATGCGAAATAAACGAAGGAACGATCGATCGTTCGATCGCTGCGCATCCGTTCGTCGGAAGCAGCCGTCGCGTGCACGACGGCCGACTGAATGAGAAATTCGGCGACGCACACGTGGCGCATGTGAGGCGTATGCGTCGCGACAGTTCGCGGTACGCGAGCGAGAAAATTGCATCTTCGACAAAGCGTTGCGGTCTCGCGGAATTCCTCGTCAATTTTCCATCGTCTTGTACTGCGACGGGGTCGACGAACCCCCTCAGGCTCGCCAAGTGCTTTCAGGTAATTCTAGAAGGTTACTGCAACGCGCGTTTGACACGACCGTCTGGCCGGTCGACGGGACTGACCGCGATGTGCACTTCTCCTCTCCTTTGGCATCGATAGGTCGCGAGAGATTAGCAGAGTAGCGAATAGTAGTAGAATTAAGAGTGGTAGAAGCAGAGTCGTCAACGGTGAGGTCGGGGAACTTCTCGCACTACTTCGAGTCGCACTCTCGAAGAAGTAGTTTTCTCGTCGCGACACCCATTCGCGGCCTCGGAAATTCCTTCGCTCGCACGACACTCGCGCGAATGTCGGCCGACGGAAGCGACAACGTTCGCGCAGACCTCCTCTTCGCCGGCTCTCCTCGTTCGTATTTTCCCCAGGAGAAGTCCCGGGGGAAGGGGGGAGGCGGGTAAATGATAGCGAACGGCGCTGGAAAATGGGCAGCGCGCGGGATGAGGGACGCGAGAGAATGTATCATTCATAGCGTCTGCCGGCGAGATGGTTTGCTCCGTTGAACGTTCCGCTGCGATCGAAATTTTTCCGGCGGACCGGAAGCGTCCTCATCGGAAGTGTTTCCGGCGGAAATGCTCGGTCGCGGTCTTTCACGCGCGATTGGTAGCATTCCGCGTAGCTCGACCGAACGGTTGTTCCTCGATTCCGTCGCTTTTCGATTTCACCGTTCGTTCGTTTCGTTCTTCCATTCCGTCGTTTCTCGATTCGAAGGATCAAGCGAAGGAGGAAACCGCCGTGCGTATGACATTGGCTCCTCCGCGGATATCCTCGAGGATACGAGTCGCTTGAATGGCGAATTTCGGTTACGCGTCGCGCTGGATCCCTCTTTCTCTCTCTCTCTCTCTCTCTCTCTCTCTCGCAGGAAAGACTAAACTTTTCGATCGAAGTAGGCGACTAACCCCGCTTGACTTTCGCAAACTTCGCGGCAACTTCAGCCACGACGAGAAGACCATCGCCGTGACTTCGGCTTCCGGAGCTGATCTCACTCGCTCTCGCGTTCTCAAAGATTGCCGCGCGCGACGCGACGCGGGCTTATCTGACGCTATTGCCGCGGGCACCGCGGCTCGTTAGGAACAAATTCCGACGGATGTTACTTCGATCAAACTTTCGGAACGTCGGCGAACGGGCCGTGATCGAGCAGGTCGGCGTAAAAATTGGACGAGGTTTTCCTAACTTCGGAGAAGACACTCGCGCTGAATCCCTCCGATCGTGTCGCTTACAGTACGATTTCACACTCGTAAGATCCCAACGAGGCACCAAGAATCACCGTAACGACCCCCGACTTCATTCCAACTTGGAATTTTAAATCACTGTTACCGCGAGGGTGAATTTGACTCTTATCCGGGTGAGCTATATACCTATAATTCTGTCGAGCAAAGTTGCAAAAGCGGAAGTATTCCTTGAAAATATATCAAGCGTATTAGATTTCACAGATTTTGTTTCTCGTGAAAATAATATTGAGACGATCAAAGTAACTAAACTTCTGCACTCGGAAAGAAATACATAGTCGTGACAACTATAGTTTTATTTATTTTATTTATTATAAGTAGAATTAGTGCATATAGTTTAATAAACTAATTTATAGTTGCAACTAAATGTGAATAGTATAGAGTTGCACATTATAGTTCTCGCTAGCTACAGTTATTGTGAATATTTAGATAAAGTTTTAATAAATAAATATAGAATACCTTTATTAAACAGTATGCAAACGAAAAGATTTCATTGAATTTAGTATATGTGTTTGACTTGGGTTTGTTTAATGTAAACAATGTAATTTAATATCAAATATTAATATTATTATATTGTCTGAATGAAAATGTTTCATTAGAATAAACCATATTGTTCGATGGAACAAGCAATATTAGCCGAGAGAGAAAGAGGAATCCCGAGTGTTGGCGGAATTTAAGATCCGAAAACGGCCGATTTTACGGAAATGCGGGATAATCGCTTCTCAGCCGTCGATAGCGCGCGTTTCCCGTCGAAATGGCTCACGCGCGATCCAGACGATCTCGAATACGGCGCAATAATTTACATCGCCGGCCATTGCGGCGGATTTACGCGCTCGGCGCAAGGCGCGCGCGGCTGCGGGTTAAGAACCCCTGAATTACATCGTTTCTTTGACGTGCGCCGTCGGCGATAAACTTAGCGGTTTTGCGCGCGCGTTGGGTATATAGTCGGCAAATTGGAAATCGATATGTCGACCGACGGGCTCCGCGGACCCTGTAACGCCGCGCGCCCCGGCTCTATTGTGTGTGGATCAGGTATAAGCGTGTGTTTTTGCACGCGCTCGTCGTCCAGGCGAGGAGAGACGCGCGATCGCTTTGAGCACGCTTTCCTACACCGCGCTCGTGGGAGTCGCTGCTCGACCAATTGTCGCAGATAAATATAAAAAGGCGCACGTAGGTGATCGTGAGGACGTAACATCACGCGTCATTCTTCGCGCGGCATATAGGCGTTGCGTTTCCACACGATATGTCACACCAGCCATTTGCAAACGCCGGATATAAGTTACTTGTACAAGGTATTCCAAAACTCACGACTCCCATTTCTGGACAATTTCTCTTCGGTCAAAGTGCCGAGGGAGATCATTGTTTACGACAGTTTTTCCATTTTCAATGTGTCATTGTTGTAGTTAAGCATCAAATTAAAATCCTTTGTTGAAGTCCACTTGAAGTTGACCGAAGAAGATAATTTCGTTCTCCATTTGGTCGTTTGAAATTTAGTTTCGAATAGCATCGCTTGTTTCGATCGCTATATCGCGGACATTATTGATGCCTCGACGTTTTCGTTCTGAGAAAGGTAAATTTTCGCTCAGAAAATTTCTCGGTTAAGGTCACGAGGTCACTTCTGGAGGAAAGACTCTGTGTAAAATGTATAAATACGTAAATATTGTATGAATAATCGAAGTTGTTTTTTTTTTTTGTTTAATTGTTCCCCATTCTTGTTCTGTTCCAGGTATGTACCGCAACTTATCAGAATTGTCGATCTTGAAACAGATCGTGAGTACATTCAATGCTGATACGCTCCCGAGATGTAAGTTTTGACTCCCAAATTAGAAATTCGAGCTCGAGGAGATCGTTAAGAAACTATTTTCGAAACAACTCTCTCTTTCTCTGTTGCGAGGCACACGGTACACCCGTGCGACTCACGTGTTCTTGTTGTTGCTCGCGAGAAGCGATTGTCTGCGATCAGCCGGCAACATCATGTCAGCTGTCGCTAGGCACGCGCGTTGTTCCCTTTTATGGTGTTGATATTCTCGTGACTTAGTAACGCGAGACGAAAAAGAAAGCGAAACATCCTCGGGAGTTGCTAAACCCGGTTCAGTACGTTTCTGCATAGCTCGTGACAGGACGTATTCGTGATTGTACTACGCGTTGTCGATTGCTCGTCGACAATCGCAATTTATCTATTGAAATACTTTCTTATAATAACTGCGTGCGGTATTTACAAAGTTTACCGAGTGTTATTGCAATTGTGTTCACACTTTCGGTTCTCGTTAACGTTTCTCAGAGTGAGTGCGTCGCGAAACTCTTACGCGTGTGTTGTGCCCCTTCAAGAAACAATAAACTGAAGAATTATTGTGTTATTGCAATCAGAACCGTTGTGTTATTTTGAATTCAAATTCACGCTCTCAAGAGACTCTTGTTCACGCTTACGCACATTCTCCTTTTTTCTTCGACTCGTACATTACCGCGTTGCAACATTTGGATCCGCAGCGAATGAAAAATAAAACATATCAATTTACTCATTCACGTAGCAAAACCAGCTGCGGCCTCGTCTCTCCATTCACACGAACGCGCGCGCGCTATCGTTCCCCCTCAATATTGTTTTATTTTATGAAAAAGTTCACCGAACGCGTCGACACATTATATCCCCCGACAGGTACTTCAATTACAACGCAGACGCATTGACTCCCCCTGATAGCACTCGTCACGAGTACCGACGCGTCATGTCAACTTGTTTTCTTTATCGTCGCGGTTTCGCGAGCATCTCGCAAAATCAGAAGTGAAATCTGAAGCGCCGACGAATAAAAATAATTAGTCCCGGCTAAAACTAAAATTGATCGAACGAACGAGAAATTTCCTTCCTTCTCTTTTTCCATAATTCAAGATTTTTTTTGTATTTTTGTATTTTTGCATTTTTTGTACTTAATGACGCTTCAACGTTCTTGCTAAGGAAAAATTGTCTCCAAACCGAGAGAACCTCTCGATAAAATTAAAATTGTGAATTCTGGGATATCCTGTATATGAAATATAAGTACATAAATGTACGAATAAATGAAGGGTTTTTTTAAAGCGGCTACGTACACTCGAAATAGTTCGGAAAACGTCGAAAATGTTTGAATTTTTCTGCTCACCACCATTATTGCCTTTGTGCCGATGTCTATTTGAAATGATTTTTCATACTTTACATATTACACGAAGCCCATTACAAAACGTTGATATGTAACTCTGTTGTTATTACTTCCGTGAAATTCGTCATCGGCTTCATGTAACATGTAAATGAAGATATAGAAGAATCATCCTTCAAAAGGCCATTTTCACAAAGTCAATTATTGGTCAGCAGAAAAATTCAAACCGTTGGATGTTTGCCGGGTCTCTCGGATGTATGTAATCCTTTAAAACCTCCTCCTTCATACTTGAAATCAAGTCTAGATTCCTATCTTTCTGTCCCATCGTGATTGTTAGCGCGAGCTCGTTGAGATATCCGCTCGGAATCGCGCGGAACCATTACCTTGAACACTCAACTCGCGTGAAAACGCGCATGCTTCCTCCCGCAGTTTCAGCGGCGGCCTTTGACGCTCTTAATTGCGGCTTTTCTAATTGAAAGTTTAATGGCGCAGTCGAGGTGGCGCTCCCGCGATATTCTTTGATCTCCCTTTCGCACGCGCTCCAACTCTCGCCTCGCATCCCCGCGACGCCTTCGCCTTCATTAAACTCTGCGACTTCTCGCGTTTGTCGCGCTCGCCGGAACGAAGACGACTCCGCCGCGCTCACGGAAACCGTTTTGTTCCGGTCGTCGTAATTTTCAGAGAGCTCTCCGCCACCGCGACGTGAATCCGTGCGCGTTCTTCGGATTTTCCGACCGCTACGTTTCGTTCTTACTGATTTGATGTTCCCGTACGAAGCGGAGCTTCGTCTCCGCATTGTCGAGCACACACAGTGTGTCGGCTGTGATTAACCCTCGAATAACAAGATTCATGTAGTTATAGGTGTAACAAGATGGGTCGAATCCGACCGCTTGAAGGATAGTTTCTTTAACTAATCTTGTCGATTAGGCTTTTTATTCTCACAATGAGTTAGAAAATATTTAAAAGTAAAAAATATATATACAGCAAATATGTAAAAATGTCTGGAATATAAAATGCATCGCAATATTTATTTGGCTGGAAATTTAAAAAACTCATCCGTTGGATATTCAACCTATTAGTTTAATTTAAAAGAGAATAACATAATATAATAATATAAATATCTGATAAAATAATATGTAATATGGAAATAAAGAAAGAAAAAAATGCTAACAAAGTGGACCGGATTTGACCGGGAGAGCGAGCCGGGTGGGAGAATTAGATCTTCTACCGGATAAAATAGTTCAATCTCATTTATCTTACGCCATGAGCCGCTTCGGGAGGACTTGATAGACTCACAAAACGTTACGCTTCATCAGCTTGTATGCAGAAATATTAGAGTATATATCCGGTCAGATCCAACCCAACCTTGTTACTCGAGGGTTAAATTTATATGTCATTGTTGTCGCGAAGGATCAATCGAATCATCAGCGACGAATGCGCATTATACACCGGAAGTTTCGTTCTGAATCACCCAGTATCATTAAGCTATTTATGCGATTATTATTCGAGCTGTTTATGCTAATGAAATCGGGAGCGCTGCTCGATCTATTTTAACGGTGGAATTCGCGGCATGAGGTTGATTCTAAAATTGATCTCTCTCCCGCGCGAACGCAGTTACGTGTCTGTCTCCGTTAATTAACGTGATAGAGCTACGACACGTATAAAGGGACCGAGAGAGGACATAATTGCGACTACGATCGTGCTGTCGCGGGGCCCGGCGAATTCCCCCGCGGGCGCGCGGTATTCATGCCTTCACCACGGCGAGATCCGAGTGAATATCGAGGAGTTTACGCGGAGATGCACATGTTAAAGCCATTGAAATCGTACGAGAGGACGAACGGTTGCCCCGCCGTCGTCGTGTCATGTCGTGTTTCCCGACCCTCTCGACGAGGCGGCGCTCGTAGATTCATCGGGTCAACGAGTACTTCCGATTAATTTCTCGACCCGGAGATCACCGCCATGAATATCCCCGGAGCTTCTTTAAATATCACCCCGTATAAGTAGGTCGTTTAATTCGGAATACCGCGGGTAGCGAACGAATACTTAGCATTACATTGGAATAAAAGGGGGAGAAAAAGAATGAGAGAGAGAACGAACCAGTCATTTTTACCTGCTCGAGCAGATAAAAATCTCGCGCTTTTATAGAAGTTTAATCGATATCGAATGAATTCTTGACGAAGCTCGCTTCTTCCCGGCGCGAAAGCGATTTCTCGCGGTCCGCCGCGCCGCCGGTTAAAAGCCCGATAATCGGGCGCGATAAACGTAAAATACTGTACTCCGCGGGAGAAAAAGAACTCCGGACGCGCTCTCTCGGACTACGGGGACTGACATTCGCTTCCGCTGAAAATTTCTCCGGAATATGCGCGCGTCCGCGATAACCGGTTCAGATTTCTCGTGAGTTTTTTCCTCGACAGAGAGCAGAAGAGAGAGAGAGAGAGAGGTGGGGAAAAAAGACGAGCCGTTCGCACAAGAGTGCGGAAATTCGAGCAGGAGGGTGGAATCGATCAGGAAATCTCTTCGTCGACGGTAGCGGAGGCACCAACGAGCACTTGTGGAGCTGCGCTCTCTCTTTCTCTCTCTCTCTCTCTTTCTCTCTCCGAGGAATATCGAGCCGTCGTCGTCCGACGGCAACGTCGCGGCCGGTCAGCCACCTTGTCGGGCTCTCCTCGCGCCAGGTGCACGGTCGTGGATAGGTGTACGGAGACCTGCCGCCGCTACGCAGGCAGTTCGCTATAATCCACGGCGGTTGCAGCTGCACGAGGAGAGGGCCACGGGGGTGGTGAGCCGCCGGTCCGCCGAGGGGGTCGAACTCGCCCGATGGGGGGAAGCCAGCGCGCAAAGGTGGCGTCGGCGTCGCGACGCCCGGAGAGTCAGTCACCAGCCGACCTCAACGCGCCGCGTAACCTCACTGCGACCTACAAACCGTGTGTCCGCGCTCGGCGACGCTGTCGCGTCGGCTTGTTGTGCTCTCTCGCGCGCGCCTCGTCACCGCCGTCCTCTTGGTTCGCGCGAAAAACCAGCCGCGTTGAGATGCGTCGCGTCGACAGGCTGGTGCCCAGTACGAGTCGCGCCATGCTGGCACGCGCACTCGTGGTGCACCCCGACGAGTGATACGTCGTTCGCGTGTCCTCGAGTCTCCCCGGGTGTGATTAACGTCGAGTAAGTGGCGTTCTCGCGACCGTCTCTCCCTCGCGCGCGCGTACGCGAGGTTCGCTCGAACCCGCCGGGCCCTTTGACCTTTCCCTCCGTTGGCCGCGTGACCGGGAACAGTCCGGCGGATCACGCTCCCCCCCCGCTAAGGGCACGCTTACGGTCCCCGGCAGCTCGAAGTGGGTCACGCGCGATCTCTCCCGATCCGTCTCGTCGTGTTGGCGATCGCGGCTATCACCGCGACTTACCTTGGTACCCTCGCTTCCGTCGAGACAGCCCGGTGACGCGATCGTCGGTGCTTTCGGAAGCGGAAGAGAGTGCCTTGACCGAGCGTCATGCGTCGACCCGGGTATCCGCGTGACCCGGCGACCCACGTAGCAGCGGCAGCTGAGGTCACTGGGTACCCCGCCCGGATGCTACCTCCACGAGGGGAATCCCGTCGCGTCTCCGCTCTCTCGTTGCCGTCGCGATCACAGCGATTTCGCGGCCCCGCGACCGAACGGACGAATCGAAGCGCGCGTACGATACTGAGTCGCGGTTTCCTCCGCGAAGAGGAGTATAGATTTTCCCGGAAGCGACTCTCTTCTTTTTCTTCTTCTTCTTCCTCTCGTCGAGTCTCGTTGATGCTCGCGTGTTTCGTGATTAATTCGCCGCGGATCCCGTCGGATCCTCCCCCCCCCCCC